>NC_057803.1:604267902-604273499 GCF_018294505.1 Triticum aestivum
ACAGCCTGCTGCAGCGGCACTCCGAAGGCAAACGACCCCGAGGAAACTGGGGGCAAGGCGGCCTGCCCGACCGCGATAGCCGAGCCTCCCGCCTGCGGCGGCCCAGCCAAGCGGCCGAATCCGGTGAAACGCTGCTGAGGGTCCAGTGCGGCTGTGGCGTTAGGGTTCCGCGGAGGCACCTTGACAGGAGGCGGCCCTGAAGGCTGGCCACCCTTGTGAGACGGAGATGGCCCTTGGATGGCGGAGGAGCCTGGCCGGCCATGGAGGCGGAGGTCGGGGCACAGAGAACAGACGCGTACGAAGGCTAGGCCTTGGCGGCGGACGGGAGCAGCGATCTGGAGGCGACTCGGAGACAGCAGGATGGTTCCAAATATGGCTATTCGTAACTGTTTGCGCGCGCAGCGCGAATCGCTGCCGTCGCTGCTTCACGTGGATGCGCGCCCCCTGGCCCACCTATCTCTGGCCCAAGACCATATTTCTTATTATACGGTTGATGAAATACAGCTACCTGTACCTGTCCGGTTGTCCCTCTCCCACATCCTTATCCCTACCCGTGCCGCCCGTCCAGATCCGCTCTCTCTCCCTCTCGTTCCCCCTCCCATCGCGGCTCTCCGCCGGCTACCCACCACGGCCACGCACCGCCGGCTCGCTCCTCCTCCCATGGACGCGAGCCCATCTCCTCCTTCCCGAGCAGTGCTTCTCCACGGGTAGGTGACTGCTCTTCTTCCTTGCCTTGCGTCCTCTATCGCCAGATCCATGGCCATGGAGGTAAGATGCAGCGGGCAAGGCTGCCTCATCGACATCAAGCTTTGTGGTGATGATGTTGGGCAGCGACGAACAACAAGTAGCAGCATCACCGCCATGGCTGGCAGCTCAGTGGTGGCTAGATCTATTCACTGAGGCATCACCACCACTCCTCCGGCAAGCACGCCGGTGGTTGGCAGCTCTTCCTCATCTTCCAACTCAAATTGTCTAGGTAGCAGAGATTCATCTCCTTGTTTTTTTAAACAAGCCTATTATCTTCTCAATCTTTTGAGATGCATCTGGTTACGTGTGTGTTTGTGTCTTTTCTGTGATGGATTTTTCATCCAGCACACATAGAAAAAAAGATAGATTGATCTTTTCTTCTTTCTTCTACTACATTTTTCGGCTAATGAGTGGTCTTATTTTCTGTGTAATTTTTTGTTTCCTCGGGAAAATGGATTGGTCTTAGTGTGTAATTTTTTTGTAATCTTTAGCTATACTTTGATGGAAGAAATGAGGACCTTTGTGCTGGCTATGTTTGGTTACCATAATTATTATCACCTCAGCTTTGTAGAATCCATGGAAATGACAGAGAACTTTTGGACTCACTATCAGCACTTCCTTATAAGAAACGAAGAACTTTGTCCATTCCCCAACACTACTAAATAAATTAGCACTCTTTTAGCACTTTATAGGAACGTGCAAATGACTTTCTAAGAAATGAAAGTGTTTATCTAAGTAAAATTATAAAGTTCTTCAATTTGTATCAATAAAGTCCACGGATGGTCATCATAAAGTCCTTCTTTGTGGTATTTTTATATCATATATTTTCTGGGAAGAACTTTGTTATCACGGTGGCCAAACTTTGCCATAAACATTAGAAGAACTTTTGAGAAACTTTTGTTATCGCTCATTTTGGTTTGGAGTTTCTTTGGATTTTTCAAAGTTCGCTACGCCCATCCTATAGTTAATTTCATTAGTTTTATTAGAACAATTTCAGTATTTTTCTGGCAAATAACACATCACATTTATTTAAACACGATCAAAATTACTGAGGCCTTCGTATCCTAGTCGGACGTAGTTTGAAATTTAAATTGTACTAGTACTATATTGAACACCTACCGACAGACACAGAGATTCCTTGTGTCAGATCGTGGGACCAGTCTGGAGTCAAATCATCTACAGTACAGAAAAGAAATGCCACAAGAAAACTGGAATACGCATGAGTACAAGGCATCTTTGTGGATCCTGGACGCCTGTTGATTTGACATGCATGCTGGATGGATGGATAGGATATGCGTTGTGCGCCCAACGGGTTAGACAAAATCCACGTCCGGATGGTTCCATGCACCAACGGAGCCCGATCTATGGGAAAAGTCAGCACAACGGGGCCACTCCAGCTTCCTCATGGGACCACCTGTCATGAACGCATCCTGCATGGCCCTGGTTGTCGACGCCGTGATCGCGGCCTCCTCCGAAGAATGCGGATCGCGATTCGCCTCCGCAGTCTCCTCCACCACGGCCGGAGAAGAGGCCACCGCCGGGATGAACGCACCCAGCGCGACGGGCTGCACCACGCGAGGGCGCGGGAGTGGGCCCTTCCAAGGCCTAATGTGCACCCCGCGGGCAGCCGTTCGAGGTGTCCCCGCCGACGAGCCAGGTGCTTGGCGTTCCGGCGAACTTCTGCATGCAGACGACACACCATTACGTGAAACGGAACTGCTGCTCACCTGGTCATTAGATGCCTCCGGCGGTGAAGATCCACGCTGCTCCCAGACGCGCGAGGCCTGGGTCGGAAAGCCCACGTCCACCCAAAATTCCTGGACCAACTCTTCCTTCGTCTTCCTCCGTCTCGGCTGTACCGTAGACCAAGTGCCATCAGAATCTACGTTCTTCTCTCCGGCAAGAACTTCGTTCGCCGCCTGCACCGCGACGGGGCAGTCACCCGGCTGCACCCTGCACCGCGTCCTCGTTGACGGCAAGCATCTCGAAACGCGATCCAGATCCTGGGGATGCAATGGATAGCTCACCAGGTGCCAATGTTAGCCGCCGCTGCTTCGGGAACACGCGGTGGCCGACACGAACGACGCAATCCACCAGCACCATCTCAATCCCGGGCGAAATCCACTCCCCGCTGCGCAAGAGCCGCCCTTCTTCGATCTTACCATCAACATTTCTTAGGGCTTGTTCGGTTGAGGTGGATTTAAAGGGGATTGAGGGAGAATTAATCCCCTGCAAACCAAAATCCCTGTAAATCCCCTCCAATCCATCTGGGGTTGGGATTAACGGAACAAAGCCTTAGGAAGAAAAAGTTGTGAGGGACGCCGAGGAAAACGACGCCGATCACTGTAGCGGAGGGGGCGCTTCCGGCGACCTGGATAGGCTGCCGTCTCCGGGCGCCCTGGAGTCGCCGGCGGGAGAGCACCTCCGTAGCATCGTTAGATCCGCGTCCTCCTCTGTTCTTGACAGCGGAGAAGTGATGGGAGGTCCTTCACCGTTTAGTTACCATTGGATGAATATGCTACGGCGACGCCATCGTCGACGTCGTCATGTTCCAGCGTTGATGTTCGTGTTCGTCTCTCCAAGTACGCCCCGGATGTAGCTTCTTTTTTCTTTTCTTTTTAAATAACAGATCCATGCATGCATCATCTTTTCTCTCTTTTTAAATAACAGATCTGCATGTAGCTAGTAGCTGCGTAGCCGGATACAGCAAACCAAGCCGTCTAGATATGTACTTTTTCCGTTATTAGCATTTATTAAAATTTTAGTTAAGTACAACATAAAAGACAAAAGAGTCTTTTCAGCTGTCATTTAACACCGTTAAAGTAAAAAATAGACGAAAGTGTCATAAAATGCATAAAATTTAAATTCAATGTTATACGCCTTAGAGCATCTCCAGCCGCGCCCCAGGAAGGCCTCCCCAGGCGATTTTTTCGTGTCGGCGCCGAAAAACGGCCCAGTTGCGCACTCAGGAGCCCGATTTTCGCCGGCCTGGACCGAAAACAGCGCCGGCGGACCCAGGCCGAACCCGGCGCGCTGGTGGGCGCCGGGGCGAGCTGTTTTGGCGCGAAAAAGCCGCGGGCCAGCCGCGTCAGCAACACGGCGCCTCGTCTTCCCCCAACGGCCTCAGTTCCCGCAGGGAATCAATGGCAAGGCTGCCGCCGGTCACTCTTGCCATTGATTCCTCACGTGCGGCGTGTCACGGGACGGAGCGCCGACGCCTCCCCTCCCTCGCACGCGTACACACGGGCGCGGCGCGGCTATATAGCCGGTGGCCTCACTCGCCTGTGCCCACACCAGCCCCGCCCCTCGCCGCCGCCCAGCCCCTCTCCTCAACCTCTTCCCCCCCTCTCCCGATGGCAGAGCGTTTCCCCGGAGACGAGGCGGCGGCCAACGACTTCGGCCGCGGTTCGCTCCGTGAACAGGAGTCCTGGCTCCTGTTGCAGGCGAACATCCCGACGCCGCCGGACATGCGGGCCGGGCCGACGGGGTGGAGACTCAGCGATGGGGGAGTGCTCATTCCCCCGTTGCCCGACACCGTGGCGAAGCCCAAATACTTCGCCGAGGAGGTCGATGTCGTGCGCGCCTCCCTCACCGACGCTCAGCTCTACCTCCCCCAGTACACCGCCGACAACCACGCGGCTTGGGCGGCATACTTCGAGCGCCGCCAGCATGCAGCAGCGCTTGGCGTCCACCAACGGTGCGCCGGTGGTCGGTGGCCAGAAGAACAGCGAGGGGCGCCACCTGTGGTGGGGCGTCCCCAGCTGCACACTCGAGGGCGTGCTGACGTACCTCCAGGGCTGCAACGACCCGCCGTTGGCGTACCCGGCGAGGGTGGCCGCCCCGGCGCAGCACCGACGCGCCGGGCCATGGGTGATAAGGAGGTTCGGGTCCTCCTCCTCTTCTGCCTCTTCGCGATCTTCATCGCACTCCTTCGATGCTCCGGCCCTGCTCGGCGTCGTCATCAACTCGCCCCCAGGCCCAATTTTTGCGCCGGCTCACCCCTAGGTGGCGATTTTAGGCACCCCCTGGGGGGCCAACGGCTGGAGATGCTCTTAGCACATGGCCCGGCGGCCAACCTCGTGACCTATCTGGCAGACGATATCAACGGATACACGTTTTACACGGAGGCCAAAGATATAAACAATGATTTTCAAAACTCAGGGGTGACGATGGAATGCATGACCGGCGACAACGCCGCAACTGAAAGATTCTACGAAAGGGTCGAGGAGATATGGGAGCTTCACTACTCTGGACTGCACAGTGCGACGATGTTCTATGTCAGATGGGCTAAGAAAGTCGAAAGAGAAAACTGGTATTTCACTATCATGTCTATACCCGATGCCAAGAGCGCTACCGTGAATGCCATCGCAAAATACGAGCCATGGGTACACGCTAAGCACGTGACACAATGCTTATTCATAACCGACCCGAGGAATCCCAGCCGAGTTGTCGCGAGGAGAGGCAAAAGAAACATCATTGGAATTGATGGAGTCACCAACGAGGAAGACTATGACCAGTACGGCAACCCGATGAGGAAAGATGACAATGACGATGAAGCATACGCCAACAAAAAAATCAATACTACATTATCTAAGAAAGATCATACTCCATGAAAAAGGAAAAGTCACAATGAGGGGCTCATTTATCCTGTCGACGAACAAGAAGTGAAACAAGCTCACTCAAAAATGAAAACATCCACGTTGAGAAACCATGCATCATTTAATATATTTGTATTTATTTTGTGTATGCACTTAATCGTTATCAGTGAAATGATGTGTAATATAAACCGCCTCCTGAGTCATATACATTGTATATGATCCGATCCCCTTCTTCCCGGCTCGGTCTTCTTT
>NC_057803.1:604274681-604274977 GCF_018294505.1 Triticum aestivum
TAGCGTGTATCAAAAATGCGCTGCTGCTATTTCGACTTAACCGCACTACGCGGGCCTCTCTGCCCCGACCCCCCCCCCCCATTCCTCCCCTTTGTCCTCGTGCCCTCGTCGGAGCCCTCGTCGCCCTTGCGTCCTCGCGCCATTGCCGGAGCCGTCCTCGCCGCGCCCGCCTTCTCCTCGACATCGTCGCGTGCCTGCCTCGTCCTCCTCCTCGACCTCGCCGGCGCCTGCAGCCTCTTGGACGTCGCCTCGATCCTGTCTCCTCCTCCTCGACCTCGCCGGCGCCTACATCCTCC
>NC_057803.1:604275352-604276573 GCF_018294505.1 Triticum aestivum
CCCTCTGTAAGCCCCCACCCATCCTCCGACCTATCCTCTCCCCTCTTCTCTGCTCTCTCTCTCTCTCTCTCTGCCATATGAACCCTAGCTAGGTTAACTTATGCAATATTAGTGCCATATGAACCCTAGATTAGTGCTAGGTTAGTGCTAGATTAGTGGCTATTTTTTAGTGCTAGTTAGTATGAACCCTAGGAAAGATTAGGTAGTATGAACCCTAGTTAATTAGTATGAACCCTAGTTAGGATTAACCCTAGGTAGTATGAACCCTAGGTTTCAAATTAGGACAGAAATTTAGCTAGGTTGTCAAATTAGGACAGAAATTTATCTAGGTTTCAAGTTAGGACAAAAAAATAGGTAGATTTCAAATTAGGAAGAAATTTAGGTAGGTTCAGATTACGACAGAAATTTAGGTAGGATTCAAATTATGACAGAAATTTAGCTAGGTTTCAAATTATTACAGAAATTTTCTCTCTTTTTTATTTTATAAATTCAGGTCCATATGCAGGTTGATGTTATTCTATTTATAAATTCAATGGAAGTGGTTTTATGTGTATGTGGTCAGTTTGTTATCAAATTTGACAAGTGCTGAATTTAGCTTCAAATATTGTGAAGAAAAATGACTTCTTGCACTTCACTAGCTAGCTTGCATTTTTCTTCAAGTTCTATATTTTTCTTCCTGTTATATGCAAATTGGAAGTTGATATGTGATTTGGACATGTGATATTTGAAAAATGATGGTTATGTGCAAGGTAAAGGATCTGAGTGGCCTATGTTTCACCGGAATGTTGATTCATTTTTGTTCCAGTGAATTTTAGGCGCTCGATATGTCCACTTTTTAGCAAAGGTCATGCCGAAATTTCTCGTGAATTTTGGCACGATTAGTGCTAGAAAGTAGGCATATCGAGTGCTGGGATTTGCAGCGACGGAAATGAAATGACATTCCGGCAAACCATAGATTTTTTATGTCATTACTCATTTTATTATAGTTTAAGAATTAAACTAGGAGACTTAATCATAGGAAACATGTCGAACAATGAAGAAACCGGGGCCACGCTGCAGACGAGATGGATTATGAGGGTGAACATAAGTGGCTCGACTTTTTATCTAGTAAGCACATTCATGGTTTGCAGGGCGGCCTCAATGATGGTACTGACGCCGACATCGACACCGATGGCACTGGCACCGATGGCGGCACCTAGAGCCTTGAGGATCGCTGCCCTT
>NC_057803.1:604276942-604279035 GCF_018294505.1 Triticum aestivum
CATACGAAGAGCGAACGAAGAATGAGAGAGAAAGAATAAGGGAGGCATATAAAACTAGGTTAAAAAATAGAGGTGTTTTGCGACTGTGTGTTGTTCAATCGACCATCACCTCTCATCTATTTATGAGGCGGATGGACTTCCCGTACAAGAAAAGGACTCCAAATCTCTTTCAAATCCTTCCAAAATTAGCCGAACTCGGATTCGGTGTGTCTGAGACAGCAGTTCGGTTTTTGTGTTTCACATTCCAAATACGACCTCAGGTGAAGATGCGCCCCAAAACGAAATTTAACCGTTTTAACGACACGAACAACTTTCATATTGGCCGTTTTTCGATTCGAGGCCATCTTGAGGGCCGAACCGCTCGCGCGACCCATCAGACATCGTGTCTGATGCCCCAGGCCAGTTTTTACTCATGATAGGTCCGCAGTGCGTTGGCTCCAACTTTTGCATACGACCTCCGAATGAGATGATTTTTATATTATAATCGATCGTTTGGACGAGAGGAAGACAATCCGTATATAAACTTTTCTCATATGAGAATGTCTTGGAGGTCTAATCAGCCAGACAGTACTCTGCATAAAAAATCTAGTACATCGAGCACAACTTCGGCCCTTGAGATAAGATCGGATGGCGATGGCCCAAATTTCAAAGATGTTCACATCGACAATACGAAACTTTTTATGTAGATCATTTAAGGCCATTGTAATTAAGTTCTTACCTATGCGAAAATCTGATGTGAACACTACCAGAAAAACATAAGGGAAAAATAAGATTTGTGTTAGTAGTAACATTGACGGTGCAGGCGTTAGCTTTTTTTTAGGGGTAAAACACAACTTTATTCATCAAAGTCCACACGGAGTGGGATACGCCTTTGGTCATAGGACTGGCCAAACCACACGTGGCGTCCCAGACCTCTCGACAAAGCAAATTTAGCTAAGTTATGTGCTTCATAGTTGACAGAACGACTCTCGAAAGTAAACATACAATGAAAGGTAGTAGCTCTATGATTGATCTCGCTTATAATTGATGCATATCCTCCTCGTGTACCCGTGTTGATGTCCTGAATCACCTGCCGGCAATCTGATGTGATAACCAAATATCTTATATTGAGGTCCTCTGCTAGCGCCAGTGCCTCGCGCCACGCGATCGCTTCCAGAGTGGCTTTAATCGAGGGTTCCTTCGATGACCAAGGCCGAGCCACCAACGTAGCTACCACTCTCATCCCTGCAGACCGCCGCTGCCGATCCCCCACGTGATCGGACCGCTGCATCGACATGGATTTTGCAAAATCCTGGTGGTGGCCGTTTTGGTCTTTGTTGTTGCACTGCTGGGGTCACGGTGGCTATCCTGGGCCCTTGTTGCTTATTGCTCAGGACACATAGTTCATCAATAAATCACTGGACGAAAATGTGTGTCGCTTGGGGGCTCTGGAAGATTCCTTCATGGATGGCCTTTCGGCGAGCATGCCATATTGACCATAAGGTGACCATCATGAGTATGAACTTGTCATGGGGAAGCAATTCCATCAAGGTGAATAACCAATTCTTGGCATTGGGCTCTGTTGTTGCTGTGATTTTATGTGTTACCGCTTCGTCTGTCAAAGCCCATATGCTCCGTGAGGATGAGCATTCCAACAGCGAGTGGCGCCACGAATCTTGAACTCCACACAAGCCACACTGTCTCTAATCTGTCATATGCCGATGTGCACGGACATCATTTGTTGGCAGAGACTGTTTTGAGAGTCTCCATAGGAACATGCGGATCTTACCCGGGACGTTAGTTTTCCAAAGAGATTTCCATGATCCCTCCGCTGCTCTAGAACTTGACGGACCTGCCGTTCCTTCTAACCAAGCCTCCCTCCTCTGTCTTGTTCCTACCAGCATGTTGTAAGCAAATTTAACAGAGAAGTTCCCTTTTTTGTCATAGTGTCAGGCCCAAAAATCTGGCATATTACAAGTGCATAGCGGGATACCTAGTATTACTTGAGCATCCATTGGCATAAACGTCGCTGTGACAAGTTCCTTATTCCATGCTGCTGTAGTGGGTTCTATGAGTTCCGAGACCATGATGGGGCGGTAGGTTGTTAAACATCC
>NC_057803.1:604279045-604294731 GCF_018294505.1 Triticum aestivum
CCCAATTCTCCCGAAAGGAAATCAATGGTTGGAGAGTAGATACTTTTCAATAAGCGGGCGCTTAGTGTCTCCGAATTCTGCAGTATGCGCCAGGCCTGCCTGGCTAGCATGGCCAAGTTGAACAACTCAAAGTCTTTGAAACCGAGTCCCCCCATTCCCTTCGGCTGTGTCATCAATTTCCAAGAAACCCAGTGTGGCTTCCCCCCATTCCCTCATTGCTTCCCCACCAGAACTTTCTGATAAGCATATTCAAGTGTTCACACAACCCTCTTGGCAGCTTAAAACACGACATAGAGAAAACTAGCACAGCTTGAGCGACTGATTTCACTAACACCTCCTTGCCTGCTGATGATAGGGTACTCTCTATCCATCCTTGGACCTTGCTCCATAGCCGGTCTTTTAAGTACTTGAAAGCACCATTCTTCGAGCTACAAATGTCTGATGGCATACCCAAATACTTTTCGTTTAGCGTTTCATTCGGGACATTTAAAATGTCCTTTATATCATGTCTCCCTGTGTCCGGCACCCCCTTGCTGAAATAAATTGAAGATTTTGAGTAGTTGATGCGCTGTCTCGTCGCCTGACAATAAGTATCCAGCACATGGTACACCTCATTAGCTCCCACACCATTTGCCTTGAAAAACATCTGGTTGTCATCAGCAAAAAGAAGATGGTTCACTGGTGGCGCTGTGGGTGCTACCTGTAGACCATGCAGACTGTGCAGGTGTTCGCTGGACAAGAGCGACAAATACTATTCGCAGCCTCTTCGTCGCCTTAGAACTGTCTTTTTCCAGCCCAGCAACAAATGGAAATCAACAACCCAGCCCACTCGATCGCCAACCTAGCTGGGTCTAGACACTGCAGCGACAGCGCAGGGACGGAGGGAGTAGATGCGTGCGTGCGGGAGCTAGCATGCTAGATGAAAAAAGAACTATTGGCAGGGCAGGCTGTACGGAGAAAGCACACGGAAAACAAACATACGTGACAATAGGGTGTGTCTACAACTCGCTTGACTAAGATTTAACGTGGTCTCAGTCGAGTGATGTCAGCGTGGTTTTTTTGCTACAAGCGGCACGGCTGGATGCTGCAAACGGCGCCGAAAAATGTTGCGTTGGTATTGCATGAAACAATAATAAATGCTACAACCATTCTAACTGGAATGCTGCAACCATCAACGAAAGATGTTACAACTGATGAGATGACGTGCTACAAACCGATGAGACAGGACATGCTACAACCAGCAAGACGGATGTTGCAATCGGTACGAAAAAATGTTGCAAACGATGACATTAAATGCTGCATGGTCGACAGAGACATGGTTAAATCTCAGTGTACTGATTTTTAACAGGCGCGATGACAATAATAATAAAGCAAACTTGATGTGAAATAAGAATGTCACATCTAGATGAGATGAGGCTTAGACAGACTCATTTTATTAATTGCATGGGTGCGTACCTCATGCATGGGAAAGAAAACTGCTAGCTGGATGCATGCGTGCATGCATGAAGCTACGACAAGAGAAGAGAGTTGGACGTGGAGTAGTACAAGTGAAGTATGGCCAGAAGAAGAAGCGCGCGTGATTTGTAGCTAGGCAGATGGAAACGAAACGGCCGGAGAGGGAGAGTGATGGACCGGGCGCTGATGATTCATAATCAGCAGGACCTCTTGTCTATGATGAGGTGGCCGGTCATGTGCCAGCCCTCCTTCTCGCCAAGTTGGCCGCGCGCGTACGGGCACCGTGGCGGGATGTACGGGACTCTCTCCAGCATCTTCCACCTGGCGTTGGGGTCTTGCTGGCCGTCGGTGTGGGGCGACCACGTAGGCGTGGAGTACTCGTAGCGGCTGTGCGTGACCCGGTGGTACTTGTGGATGTCCTTGTTCTTGGCCATGTTCTCCCTGTCGAGGAGCTCCACGGAGAAGATGTCGCCGTAGGGCCTGACCGAGTGCATGAAGTGCGGCATGGAGATGGGGTCGACGGAGACGGCGGCGAGGTCGGCGGTGAAGACGATGCTCATCATGTCCGGGCTGAACACGGGGTGGTTCACGTGTCCTGCGATGGTGGGCGCGCTGTGGATCACCCGCACCGGCACCGGCACCGGCACCACGCCCATGTCCTTGGCGTTCACCAGGTAGACAGAGAAGTAGCCCGAGTCCAAGCCGTGGTCCGAAACGGGCGCGCCGCCCGGCTTACCGCGGCTCGAGGAGAAGACGATCCAGTCGCAGCCTTCCCTGGGTGACCAGCTGCAGTGGGTGTCTGTCCATGGCCCATCGGTGAGCTGGTCCACGCCGGCGTGCTCCCCCTTCTCGGCGTCTATGATGAAGAGGTTCTTGTCCTCCCTCTTCCCTCCATGGACCCTGTCCCTGCTGGAGCGGAACACGAGCTTGGTCCCCTCCGGGTTGGTGGACGGGAAGGCGCAGTTGTACTTGTGGTCGGTGAGGGGGAACGACTCCTGCTCCTCGTCCTCGGGGTCCAGCTTGGTGGACACGTTGGGGATCCTGATGATCTGCACCGGCTTCTCGATGCTGAAAGCTGGGCCTTCGCAGACGTAGAGCGTGTCCAGCTCGTCCTTCTGGTTCCACGACGTGGAGAAGACGCTCTTGTTGGACTTGGCCTTGTAGACAACGCGCGGGGCGGCTTCGCTGTCGGCCTCCACCAGCCACACGGCCTGGAACTCGTTGTCCACGAAGGCCAGCTTCTTGCCGTTCTTGGAGATGGACGGGAACACGCCCGTCACCCTATACAGCCCGACCTCCGGTTCCTCCGACTGCACCTTGTCGAACCTCTTCTCGATGCTTTTCTGCTCACCCTATATATATATACAGATCGTGTTCGGTTAGCTAATTTTGCTTACTTTTTTGAACTACTAGCTAGCTAGCTTCAGTAATGCATGCATGCACAGATAATTAATACTAATAGAGAGTTACCACGTGACGCCGTGTGGTAAGCAATCCAGACAATTAAAAAAAACTAATAAAAAGTTAGGTTAATTGATTAGCTAGATAGACGCCATAGAGATGGATTGACACAATATATATAATCAAGCAAGCAATTAGGAGTGAAGTAAATACGTATTGTACTAAATAAGTACTCCCTCCGTTTTTAAATAATTGTCTTTCTAGAGATTTCAATAAGTGACTACATACGGAGCAAAATGAGTGAATCTACACTCTAAAACATGTCTACATACATCCGTATGTTGTAGTTCATTTGAGATGGCTAGAAAGACAATTATTTAGGAACGGAGGGAGTATATACTAGGACGTACGTGCGGAGTGAGCTTGTCGGTTCTGCAGCGGTGGTAGCCGATGCGTCTGCCGCCATCGAGCACGAAGGGGTTGTAGTGGTCTCCCAACGGCCTCATCCTCTGGGTGATCTGCACAGAGCACCAAGGGGTGGTCGTGTCGAAGATCTCCACGTGCCGGTACTGATCCATCACGCGCTCCACCTCCATTTCGACTTGCTTGGATTTCTGTCGGACGGTCGCCACGGCCACTCTGGTCTCGCTGATGGCCGCCGGAGTCATGGCGTCGATGCCCACCGGGGTGACCCGCTCTTCCTTGTGAGCCGCGAGGTCGTATCGGAACACGGCCCAGTCTGCGGTGTTGGTGGGCGGCGTCTTGTCGAACCCTCGGTGGAAGAAGATGACGTTGTCGCTGCCCCAGGTCGGCCAGCCGGCGTCCTTGATCACACGCCTGCGGCCATCGCCCCCCAGCCCTCGCCAGTGCACCTCCATGATCACGATGTCAGTCTTGAGGTTCTCGATCTCGCCGTTCCACTCGCTCTTCTGGAAGTTGGCCACCGCCACCATCTTCCCGGACGGCGACACGGCCGGGCTCAGATCGTACTGGCCCTGTGGAGTGAGGCGCTCGGTCTTGCCGTCGGCAAGGTCGGTCCTGTAGACCACGGTCCACGGGGTGCGCCGGGCTTTTACCTCCTCCTTGGTGGACACGTAGACGAGTGAGTGGCCCACGGTGACGCCATCCACCATGTAGCCGCCGGCGATGCAGCCGCTGTCCTCCATGCGCACGCCTAAATCGTCCAAGCCATAGATGTCGCCCAGCAGGCTCAGCACCTTCACCTTGCCCCCGGTAGAGCGGCGCAGAGCTAGGTGCAGCGTCTCAAGGCCGCGGTCCCTCTCGGAGACGAAAACCATGCCGGTGACGTGGCCCGTGTCCACGTCCTCCAGGGTGGCGCCGCAGTCGGAGGCCAGCTCGGGGTTCTTCTTGCCCAGGAAACCCAGGATCTCCTTGAGCGCCGCCGGCGGGACGGGCCGGCCGTTCTGGTTGTATGACGCGTCGTCGGTGAGGAGAAGCTCGTCCTCGGCAGATGACGGCGGCGGATCAGCCGGGCAGGAGAAGATGTCCAGGGGCACAGGTGGCCTGTAGGTCCCGAAGAAGAAGATGCTGCCGCGGCTCTCCCCCATTGGTATATTATATGGAGTAGTATGTAGTGAAAGAAACAAAGAAGAAAGTGTCGCTACTTGTGATTGTGTGTGGTTGGATGATATAGTCCCTCCTCTCGGATGGCTGATTTATTTATAGTTGGATCCAGTGATCGTTTCAAGACTAGCTACTCCAGCTTGCTTTCAGTGCAGCATCCTCGACGTCACCGACTGTACGTCATCATTTCAAAACTTAAGATGGGTGATCCATCCATGTTAGTATCTCCGTCTCGTTTACTATTCCCATCTTATTTTGGGTTCAATTTTGACCATATATTTAACCAGCAAGATGTTAATACATGTCGTCGAAAATTATGTTGTTGGATTCGTATTTGAATGTAGTTTTTGTTGATATTATTTTTTTCAACAAATAACATTTATGTTGTTAGTTAAAATCATTGTTAAAATATGTCCCACTATACGATGAGGACTAGTAAATCAGAATGGAGGTAGTAGCATTTTAGGTACATGACTACGGTGGCGGGTTCGCTGCCCCTATGGTCTCTGTCTTCACCGGTACCGACCGTCCGCCCAGAGACACCTTTGGCTCATATTGGCCAATCCCCTTCGACGTAGCAGCCGCCACCCCGTTCTTCTCTAACTGACGAGCTCAACGTCTAAGGGCATGCGTGGACAGGTTGCACGCAATTGGGACCCTATTTGTTCGAAAAGGAGGAATACCCCTGCCCTCTGCATCAAAGCGACGCATACATTCATTTTATTATATTATTGCACGGAACCCAAAAATACAGATGCATGGATCAATCCAAAGCCATCTTCCTGGCAGCTATTGTCGCTACACCAACAACCTTGATGACGTGCCCTGACCGCATATCAACACACTACATATATTCTAGTGGCCTCAACAAGCCACCCGATGGCAGACCAAGAGAATCAACGGTTCTAGCTAGACCCTCTGCACGCAACTCTAGGATCAACAACCACCATCTTTCGTTGTCCCACCTTCAGGAGTGACCAACGTATCCACCTCGTCGGGCCATACTATCATCGATGTCACCGCGACGCCACACGACAAAACCATCATGCGCGTATCCATCCACACGCGCCCGTCGGCGAATCTCAGTTGCGCCATGCCGCCGAGTTCCACCCTCGACCTTGCGGTAGATGTAACACCGCTCCTCCTCTTGTGCCCTCCAGCCAGCACTTGCTCCAAAGCTATACCCCAAGAGGGAGACTGAAGGCGTCGTCATCATCTGATCCGGTAGACGTAGATCTTGGGTTTCCCCCAGAACATCCTGATCGAGTTGACGTGACTTGCAACAATGATTGCTCGAGAAGAAAACGACATTAGAGATTCCGCCATCATCCACCAAGACCTCAATCAGGCACAATTTTCACCGGAAGTCGAGTTGTCCCGATCTCGCAGCTGGTTGAAACCGCGCGTGCCTCGCCATGAAGAAGTATGCCGCCGCCGGTACTCCGGCAGAGATCCTCCATCCCCTCTTTTGACATAGGCATAGTGACTGTCCTTTTTTTACTCCACTGGTGCTGATATGCCAGCTTTTATCTTTTTTTTAGACTGTGTTTGGCAGTATGCATCATAACTATGCAAAGGTCGGGTATTATTCATCATCATTTGTATTCACTTGATGCTACATTCTGAGTTAATAAAAGCGCCATTTAGAGAGAGAGAGAGAGAGAGAGAGAGAGAGAGTACACCTGACTAGTTCTGCTAGCTCGATAATCATACATCTACATAACCAGCTACGAAAACCTACGTAAACTGCCTATCTAATCTTCTCGCTCCCCTTGATTTTCAGGGGGTGGGCCCCGTCCCCCCTAATGATCCACTAATGATGCTCCACGTCGCTATTTACGAAAGCACGTAACACATAATTTGTAGGTTAGCTAAAAGTTAGTGACCTTGGTTAGGTTTCTCTTTCAGTTCCGTGACAGCTGAGAAAGAGTAATTTCATGGAGTTTTGCCATAGCACTATATATGGATCTATTTCCCTCCTATTTCTCCCCCTCAATTTTTATCCTCATCCTATAATACCCCCTAGCTTCAACCTGGGTCTCTATGTTGCACCGGAGGGGAAGTTTTTCAGTCGAATGTTTAGCTGCAAAGTGTTGAAGAAGATAGAAGGTAAGAACATCTACTACCGCATACACCTAATCAGGCCCCTCAAACGTCTGTGGACGCGCCGTGGGCGTCCACGGACAGTGACCGGTCATGCCTTCAAAATTTTTTCCACAGCTAAGTCCCCACTTTTCCCCATTACATCTGGTCATATGCATGTGATTGATGGAGATGAAAAAATAGAAAAAAGAGAAAAACTAAAAAAAAAGAGAAAAGATGATCCGTGGTCGGCCAAATCCTATGTGACGGACGCAGGTCCATTGACGGGACACGTCCGGACATTTCTCGTATTGCCCCCATATATGAGAAGTGCCGAACAGCCTGGGTGTTTTAGAAGGCTTTGAGGGGTTCAGTTGAGTCAATATTTTTTTCTTCTCCCTCTTCTCTGATCAATGGTCGTGTGTCCGTTTGATCAATTTGGAGAGTACGGCCGTAGATGCTCTAAGTCATGCCAACCACGATCTAATCTAACTGTCCGAGCACGTACGTACAATCTGGGGTCATGCATATCGTTTGTGTTGTGATGATATAACTACTCTTGACCTAAAGGTTGATATATATTAGGGCGGTTGTGTGTGAACGGTCAAGACAGGCATGCATTCATGACCGCAAACAACGACCGACACGATGATGACTTGCTGGATGGAGAAAGCTAGCGATATGCAAATCCAAATTCCATGCATTTCTCACCAGTGCAAACCAAACGAGAGAGAGAAAGTTTCTTTTAGAGCACATGTAGCTATGCCGCATCACCGGATTAATTACATGCATGCCTCCTTCAGTCCATCAATAGTTCCCTTCTTATGAACGTAGAGTATTTGCTCATGAGCTCAAATGCTCCATGATGAGCAGTAAAATTGAAAAAAAAATAGTGAAAAAATATTAAATTCTAAATTTGTTTTTTGTTAAACTTCGCCAAATGTTTTCTATGCTTGTACAATTTCAGCACGAAGTGACATTCCTGGAAGTCGTGGTAAAACAAAACAAAATCCATGTTCCCAAAAATGCTAGTTTTGAAAATATTTTGAGTGCTAATTTTACTTTTTCTGCCATGATTTCCACAAATGTCATTTCGTTCTGAAAATTCGCAAACATATAAAAAAATTGTCAAAGTTTAACACGAAAAAAATTCAGAACTTTTTGAATTTGTTTACTATTTTTTTTGATTTTATTGTTCATCGGGGTGCATTTGTGCTAGGGATCAGAATATAACCGTTGCCTTCTGATGCGCTACTATGAAATTATTTTTTATATGTCCATTTCAACCGGCAACTGAGGGCACGTATGATGAATTTAGATAGTTTGTATTTAGGAGTGTCACAGTTGTTTGGTCCACCTAAAATAACAAATTGTATTGTACTCTAGCATCTGGGTTAAAGAATACGAAAACACTAACGCCCACACGTGTGGTCGTTAGCCAACTCGCCCACACGCCTTCATCACCATCCAGCGCCTTTTGCACGAATCTTGGCATGAAAAGGCTGTTTTTGTGTGCCACGTAGGACAACTCGTGCGTGTGGCGTGTGAGGGAGTTCGCCCGCATGCCGGTTTTCTCTCCGCGGTCAACGGTTGCCAGTTGGGGCGTGCGATGGAACTGCTGTCGCGCCCGCACGCCGCACACCACCTCTGTTCCCCGTCTTTCACGAGTGCCCATTCTCTCACTCTCCCACACCCAAGCTATCATTTGCCATGTTTTTGAAGGATACATGGCAACTATCCTATTTTGTGATTGTAAGCAGATGACAACTCTCTTTTACCCGAACATGTTATTTATTGCCACGTCTGTTTGTAGCGCTACATGGCAACTGTCTAGTGTTAGTAGGTGGCAACTCCTAAAGATACCACCGTCGCCCACATGCCCGTCTCCTCTCTCACACACCAAAAGCTATCAGTTGCCATGTGTTTTTGCAGGGGTACATGGCAACTGCCCTAGCGTGCTTGTAAGCAGATGGCAACTCTCTCTTTTACCCGGAACATGTTTTTTGCCATGTTTTTTAGTGCTACATGGCAACTGTCCAGTGTTAGTAGGTGGCAACCCCTAAAGTTTTTCAAATCATGGTTACCGTAGTAGACCAGACCATACATGGCAACAGCTGCAGTTGCCCAAAAATGGCATCCGACACTTGACCTAAGATAGCAACTGCAGTTGAGCAACCATGACAACTGTAGTTGTCCGACATGGCAATTGTAGTTCAGCAACATGGCAACTGCAGTTCAGCAACATGGCAACATGGCAACTGAAGAGGGTCCGGACCATGGCAATCGCGGCGGGACGCGTGGTTACTGCCACACGGGGCGTGTGGCTCGCAGGCGGGGAGGGGCGACGGCCGAGACGGGGTCGTGCGGGCCACGTGCTCGCTCGCCCGGACGTGCTCGTGTGGGGCGATCGCGCTGCACCGAACGTGCGGGCTGTGGAGGGGTGCGCCCGAACGCCGTCGTGCGGGCGGGGTTGTCTCCGTGCCACACAGGGCGCGCGGCACAACTACCCGATACACCACATGTGTGGCAGTTATCGGCGTCCAAAGAATATTGACACTTTGTAGATCAAAGTTTCGAACATCTACGACGAAGGATTGAATGGCTATCATGCAATCGTTTACTTCATGTGGCATAAAGCTTGTCAAACATCCATTGCAGAAATATACGATGAAGATAGAAGTTTCTACAAATATCCATTGGAACGTGTGGGTCATCTAGTTTTCCAAACATACACGTACAATCTAGGTTCATGCATACCAATGAATATTGTGACATAATAACTCTTGGCCAGCCGGTTAACAAATACATTGTCTATGTGTGAACGATCAAGACGGGCATGCATTCAAGATCAGGTACAACCACCGAGACGATGAGGACTTGATGGATGCAGAAGATAGCACCTTATTTGACACAGCACCAACCTCACCACTTGCACTACTAGACAAAGATGAAACACTAATACCTTTGGACCAATAGGGAGAGAAAAGGGAGCCCACCCCCCTCCTCCAGCCGTCGGAGCAGCGGACAGAGAGGGATGGAGATAACCGCGCTCGTTGGCGTCCAAACAAGGCAAGAACTGCCGCCTCTCTATCACAAGGTGAAGAGAGTGAAGTGGTTGGATGGACGCGCTTGAGATCTCTTCAAGAAACATGGTCCAATTTGACATAGCCCAAATGTTGATGTGTTGGTTTCGCTTGTGGTTGCCCAGGCGAACAGAAAGCGATCCATTTGTGCCGGCCAGATCCGCGCCGTTCTCTTCTCCAGACGGCCTCACTATCGACATGGGAGGAGAGGAAACTGGTCTGGCCAGGTGGACCTGTGTACGGTAGGGTAGTTTCTTCTAGCCTAGTTGTGTAGTTTCTGCCATCCATCTCTTTGACTCCAGTGGTGGCGATAGGGGCAAACAATGATTCACCACATGAAGATGAAGTTCTTGTTGTCTTTGTTAGTGGATATGGGTGCCTGGCTATTCCGGCTTGCTGCTGATCTTCAGATCTATTGGATTTCGCCGGTGGTAGTGTCTGAACGTGCTCGAGACCTATCAAGCCGGCGCATGTGGTGATGCGTTGTTGATCCATCATTCCAGTGTGCTGGTCTGTTTGGATCGAAGGTGAAGACTTCCCATCTGTCATTAATCTGTGCGCTCATTCAAGGTTTCCTTCCTGCTCTGGGAGGGAGTGGCGGCGACATCAGCATGTCCTCATCTCGCGCTGGTATGTGTGGTGAATCTGTTTCCAGGGACCTATTTGTAATTTCATTTCTCTATGGAGTGAGTTGTACCATAACTTAATTTCAATATAAGTATGGGCCCTATTCGCAAAAAACTTGGTCCAATTTTAGGCTGCTTTGGAGCCAAAGGAAGCCTGTAAGGGCATCTCCAGCCGTTGGCCCCCCAGGGGGCGTCTAAAAGTGCCGCCTGGGGGTGAGCCGGCGCAAAAAATGGCCCTGGGGGCGAGTCGGCCCCCAGGGCCGCCCCCAGGCGCGAATTAAAAAATAAAAAAAAGAAAGTTCGGCGAAGTTATGATAAAACTAGTTAAATTTCGGCCAAACATGGCAAATTTCGGCGAAATTCGTTCAAACATTACATTAACCTAATCTAAAAAAAAGAAAGGGGGAAGTCATCGCCGCCGTCGCCGCCATCGTCGTCGTCAGCCTTCTCCTCCTTGACGCGGGCGCCCCTGCTGGACCCCTGCCCGGCGTCGCCATGGCGAACAGGCGGCGGCGCGTAGTCGTCGTCGTCGCTGTCGCACAAGACGACGACCCCGCCTTCCTCGCGGCCGCGTCGGCGCTCCTCGAAGCGGCATAGGGCGGCGCGCTGGCGCTCCTTCTCCTTCTTGCGGCGCGCCTTCTCCATCGCAATGGAGTCCTGGCGCGCCCATTCGAGGGCGGCGTCGGCGTCGTCGGCGAACTCGGCCTTCACCGGCGCCAGGCCCGGCTCCGTCTTCACCGGCGCCAGCCCCGGCTCCGTCTTCGGCTTGACGAAGCGCGGAGGAGCCGACGAGGGGGCACGCCGGCCGCCCTCGTTGATGACGATGCCGGCGTTGCGAGTGCGCCGGCCGAGCGGCGTCTCCGCCGCGGGCTCGGCCTTGACGCCGAGCAGCGCCGGAGAGCCGGAGGAGTGGGAAGAAGAACGGGAGGAGGAGGAGGAAGAAGAGGATGCGCCGAACCTTCTTGGAGCCCATGGCCCGGCGCGTTGGTGCTGCGCCGGGGCGGCCACCCTCGCCGGGGGTACGCCAACAGCGGGTCGTTGCCGCCCTCGAGGTACGTGAGCACGCCCTCGAGTGTGCGGCCGGGGACGCCCCACCAGAGGTAGCGTCCCTCGCTGTTCTGCCGGCTGCCGACCACCGGCACGCCGTTGGTGGACGCCAAGCGCTGCTGTTGGCGGCGCTCAAAATACGCCGCCCAGGCCGCGTGGTTGTCGGCGGCGTACTGGGGGAGGGAGAGCTCGGCATCGGTGAGGGACGCGCGCACGATGTCGACCTCCTCGACGAAGTACCTCGGGTCCGCCGCGGCGTCGGGCAACGGGGGAATGGGCACTCCCCCGGCGCTGAGTCTCCACCCCGTCGGCCCGGCGCACATGTCCGGCGGCGCCGGGATGTTCGCCTGGAACAAGAGCCACGACTCCTGTTTGCGCAGCGAACGGCGGCCAAAACCGTTGGCCACCGCCGTATCTCCGGGGGAAGTGCTCTGCCATGGCGAAGGAGGGGTTGGGCGGGCTCGGAAGAGGTAGAGGGAGGGGCTGGGCGGCGGCGCTCGAGGAGAGAGGAAGGGCTGGACGGCGGCGAGGGGCGGGGCTGGTGTGGGCGCAGGTGAGCGGAGGCCGCCGGCTTTTATAGCCGGGCCGCGCCGTGTGTACGCGAGCGAGGGAGTGGAGGCGTCGGCGCGCCGTCCCGTGAACGCGCCGCCCGTGAGGAATCAATGGCAAGGCTGACCGGCGGCAGCCTTGCCATTGATTCCCCGCGGGAACCGAGGCCGTTGGGGGAAGACGAGGCGCCGAGTTGCTGACGCGGCTGGCCCGCGTCTGTTTCGCGCCAAAACAGCTCGCCCCGGCCCCCCGGGGCCCCCCAGCGCGCTGGGTTCGGCCTGGGTCCGCCGACGCTATTTTCGGCCCAAGCCGGCGAAAATCAGGCTCCTGGGGGCGCGACTGGGCCGTTTTTTCGGCGCCGACGCGAAAAAATCGCCTGAGGAGGCCTTCCTGGGGGCGCGGCTGGAGATGCCCTAAGAGAAATGGAAGGAGACCGTTTCATAGGATTAAATATCTTTTATGTGTTTGGAACAGAGGAAAAAGCAACCGTGGAACATAGGAAAGTTTGCAATCCTCCCTTTTCACGGAAAAAGTGAACATTTGGTTCGACCTCTTCTTTTTCTCGTATCTCTGCATAACTTATATGGTTAGGTTCTTTGTGGTGAAACTAGTCCATCAGGTTTTAAGTCTTAGACTTGGCACTGGTGCTCGCATTTTTCTAAATTTATTTTAGATTTTTTGAAGATGTTCGTTTAGTGGAAGAAGACGTTCCCATTGAGTATGAGACGGTTGTGGTGACTTTATCAACCTCGAGATGTTGTATCTCCGAGGTGCTCATAAGGGTACAGTGTGAATGCGTGTGTTCGTACTAGGGTGAGTGTATGGGTGTGTATGTGGGAATTTACGATTTGTACTGTGTTAAAAAATAGAATTTTCTTGGTGTAACCGTGTACTACTAATTTTTTTTCCTCTATACACGCACGAGGGTTGCATACTTTTTTCTCCTATGTCAAGTATTATTAAAATATTCAGCCAATGGTTTTAAAGTCAATGCTTAATAAGTGGTAAAATGAGAATTTCTGATACAACTTTTGAGAAATTCGAAAAATTCATTGTACTAATTTGGTATCTCCTGCAAAACTAAAAATTCCATTATACTAGTTCATGCAAAAAATTGAACCCAAATGATAAGTGCCACACGTGTGACACGAAATAACATGGTCCAAACGCCTTCATTACCTTCTATTTTGCCACATCAAATAGTATGACATCAGCGGGTTTTTTCTAGTTTTTCGGAATTAAAAATGTTTATCTCTTAAAAAAATCTGATTTAAAATGTGTTTTCATCATTAAATCCGTCTCGACTAGATCTTCATAACTAGATTCCATATTAATATGTTTCGACGACTTTTTGGGGGGGACAAAAGTTGCCATAGTGTTTACACTAAAGTTGCAATTTTAAAATTTCATCTATTTTTCTTCTATATTTAAAATTTTAATTTTATTTCAACTACTTCTCACCACAAATTTTATTAATTGACCATGGCAATTTTTAGTAACTAACAACGACAAACTTAATTCATGGATCATGGCAATTTTTAGTAATTTATGATAGCCATTTTAGTTTATAGATCATGGCAATTTTAATATTTTGACCATGGCAATTCTAGTGTTTTGACCATGGAAAATAATTTTTTATATCAGCCATGGCAATTTTTTGTGCATGTATCATGGCAAATTTAAGTAATTCACCATGGCAATTTTAGTTTCTGGTTCATGGCAAATTTGAGTAATGGACCATGCATTTTTAAAGTAATTGACGATGATTTTTTTAATTATGAACAATGTAAAAAATATTTCATGGATCATGGCAGGTGTAGTTTCTTAATTTATTTTTTTATAACATGTCAAAATTTGCTTTAAATATAGAAGAAAAAGTAGTTGAAATATATCATGGTAACTTCAATGTAAACATCATGTCAATTTATGTTAAATAGATATGACAACATTTGACCGCTAAAAAATATCGTCCAAACATATCGATAGTGGATCTAGTTTTGAAGTTCTCGTTGCGACAGATTTAATGGTGAAAACGGATTTTCAATCAAATTTGTCATTTAAGAGATAAAACATTTTAAAGATTGAAAAACCTAAAAGATTTCCGTTGATATCATCAGTTTACTTTCCTGTTTGCATGTATGTGCGAAAAAAAAAGGTTGTTGTGTCACAATGGATGGCTAGAAGGGCGTGTGGCGCGACCTACTTCAGCCTATACGTGTGGCACTTATCAGGGTCCAAATTAAAACGCTTTGTGAAATTCAAGATATTAGGAGAGCATCTTCATGGATCACGAAGAAATGGTTCCAGCATGATACTTTTCATTCACTAAAAGTATATGAGTACATATTTGATTACAGAATCTGAAAAAAATTAGTTAGTCACTCATGTATTACTCTTTAATGATGCAATCCATAATCAATATGCTCTGCCTGCATTCGCAAAAGAAAAATGTGCTTTGCCTGCAATCACTCCCTGCCAAGGGACCACTACACCACGGGAGCACTGCATTTATGTTACTAATTCTCCTTCTGTTTTATTTACTTCACATATTAGATTTAGTCAAATTCAAGCTTTGTAAACTTTCATAATGTTTATAGACAAAATATTAACATATACAATAACAAATCAATATCATTAGATTCATTACTGAATGTACTTTCACATCGTATACATTTGTTATGATAAAGGGTTGTATTCTTTTCTATAAACTTGGTCAAACTTTACGAAGGGAGTACACAACGTGTATTGCATCTGAAACTATTTTTTGAACGACAGTTTGATTCATCTCCATGCACCTGTTGCCAGTATTTATATTGCGGGAGGGTAGCAAGTTAGAAAAAAAATCATTGTTCAAACAAGCATGTACAATCTGGGGTCATGCCTATCACTGGATGTTGTCACATAACTACCCTTGCCTGCCCGTTCATTACTACTCCATTAAGAGTATGGTGTATGTGTGTGAACGATCATGACGGGTATGAATTCATGACCAGAACAACTACCGAGACAATGCCAACTTGATGAACGGTGAACATAGCGATCTACAAATCCATATGCATATATCCCGGGACTAATGTGAGCATTAGTCCCGGTTCAAGCGGGTAGGCCGTCGGGAAGGCATTAGCCCCGGTTCAAATGGGACATTTAGTTGTTTAGCCTTTAATAATAGTTGATAGAATTAGTTTTGCTATATTAAAAAGTAATTGTTTTTGCCACTTTAATAGAGCGTGACTTTGCCTTGGTTAACCTTAGTTGTGACTCTGGCTGAGACGGTGCTAGCAGATGTAGTCGACGGTAGAATTGGATGGACACCATCCAGGACTAAAGGGGTTCAAACTGTACCCCCCCCCCCCGCCCCACACGTGTATCGCCATTTCAGTTTCGAAAAAAACAAAAGAAAATAATAAAAACTTCAAAAATTAAAATCCTTCGAGGTGTAGTTATATTACTACATCTACTAGTTAGGAAAATTAAAAAACTTAAATTTGGACATGTTTTGCAAAAAAAAAGTGTTATGAAAAAGTAAAATGGCTATAACTTTTGCATAGGATGTCGGAAAAAAACGTATAATATATCCAAATGTTCAGCACGAATATCTGGTTCCGATTTCGACTACCATAGGCTGCTGTGCAAATTTCTAGAATCCTCAAATTCTGAAAGGAAAAAACTTATCCTCATATTTCAGTTTTTTTGAATTTTGGTCAAACTCTGATTAAACTATGGTCAAACTATTTATTCAAGAAATATTAGTGTTACTAATTAATTAATGTTTTTTAGAATAATAGTTTCAAACTTAAACGGTGCTTCATGCTCAAGTTCAACTCCTAAGGGGTTCCTGTCTCAAACTCTACCCCCCCCC
>NC_057803.1:604295150-604295741 GCF_018294505.1 Triticum aestivum
GTTAGTATAAGAACCGGGACTAAAGAGGGGGGGGGGGCTTTAGTATCGACCCTTTAGTCCCGGTTCCTGAACCGGGACAAATGACCCTTTTTCTACTAGTGCGTCCGCATCTGCACGTGATGGGGTGCGGGCACAAACCATGTTATAAACAAATCTTAAAAAAACAAATATTAGTTCTAACACGTATGTACAATGTACCGCATCATGCATACCAATGAGGGTTCTAACGTAACTACTGTTGCTCTGCTGGTTGAAAATATGTGTGTGGACGATCAAGACCGCCATGCATTCACAACCGGAAACTACCCCAAGACGACATTGATTACTTGATGAGTGGAGAAGATACATATCTGGATAGTTGTTCCGTCACTAGTAGATAAACCACCATTAGTGCCGGTTGGTAAGGGCTTTTTTTCCCGGTTCCTGAACCGGGATTAAAGGGTCATTACTAATGCCCTGGCCCTTTAGTCCCGGTTTAGTCCAGAACCGGGACAGATGGGTCTCCACGTGGCTGGTGCGCCGAGCCCGGGCAGGAGGGCCTTTGGTTCCGGTTAGTGGCACCAACCGGGACCAATAGGCATCCACGTGTCA
>NC_057803.1:604295930-604305374 GCF_018294505.1 Triticum aestivum
GTTGGGGGTTTTGGGGGGTTAATTTAGGTGTTTCATATATTGTGTTATAGCTATAGCTAATTAATGGAGAGAATTCCTCTCTTATGTCTGTGCTTGGTCGACGCGCTACGTACTATATACGTATAGAGAGGACTAGACACGCTAGCTAGCTAGTAAGCAAACGAAGGAAAAAGAAGATCGTCATGAACATATATGCATACAGAGAGAAGTGATATCGACCACCTCTCCTTCTCCGAGAGATTGGTCGAACAACAAGGTCTCGTATATCTATCCGACACTACCGGCTACATATATACAATAATTATCTCTTACAATATAAGCTCCTACTTATATACGAAGTCAAGCTCCACATGGTATTCTCCGTCTTCAGTGATCACATGGTCAAGAAAGAATGCCGCCAATTCCTTTTTAATTGCTCGCATACGATCTGGTGGTAGGAGTTCATCCCGCATCCGAAAGATCTAATTTGAAGAAGGGGGTCAATACATATATATATGAATAAATGAAACTCAACACAAATGATGGTAATAAAATAAAATTGTGAATATTATTGCTTACGCACTTCATATTGTTCTTCAGTGTACCCCTGTTTACAGGTCGTGTAGCGGATGGACTCGCAAACGTAGTATCCACAGAAATCATTCCCTTGATCCTGCCACAACCATTTTACAAGAAACAGAGGTCAATCAAACTGATAAGCAAGCATGCCAAATGGTATTGATGAAACAAGCGCTTGAATCACTAGGAGACGCGCGGAACATGCTACTATAGTACTTACTTTCGGGTGTCTAAATTGCAGCTTCTTAGGCAGCCCCGGAGCTTTTCTGGTGAATTTTCTCCAAACCCTGCCAGACAAAAGAAACAATTACTTGATATCAGGAAATGAATAAAGTTGCTGATATGGTGGATAATGATCGATTTAACTTACTTCTTGAGGATTTCAGTCATGTCAGCATACTCCTGGGGATCTTTTCGTCTCGAGTCTAAGACGGTTACTAGTCCCTGCTCAAGCTTAATCTCTAGGAGAATGTAGTGGTAACTGCGCACGCATGCATAGCTCATCAATTACATTACTATAACCTGGACTAATATATAAGGAAAACCGAATATGCACACGACAGTAACACTCACTTGAAGTTGTAAGGAAAGAGTATTATATCTTTGTTTTCATTTATTACCAACGATCGTAGCAAGTTGGCCTCGGTAGCTTCGGCATGAAATTTAACCTCGGTTGCATCTATGAGATTTGTGTTAATGAACCCAATATCACCGACTTGTCTTTTTTTCAATTCGGCGATCTTCAATCTGTATAATATAGTGAGGATAATTATAAATACATGCAATGAAAGTGCTGACCTATATAGAGAGACTTAATGACAGAAGTAGTAGTACTTACAGACAGTAGCAGGTGACCGTTGCTTTATCGAGGGCCCTTTGATTGAAAAACTGGAAGAACTCCTCAAATGGATAATTCAACAGTTCAATTCCAACGAGGTCATGCTCCTCTCTAACTCTCAGCGTCAAAGTATTCGTCCCCCCAGACTCTCTGCAGGTTTTCATGTACCAATCATGCAATCTTCTCATCATCGTTGTTAGAGATCTTTCATCATTGACGAGAGGCTTCCCGTACTTGAATCTGTGTACCGCCTCCACCTCCAAGAAATCATAATGTACATCGTCGGGCAGGTAATCTCCAAGATTGCTATAGCCGGGCACCATCCTCGGATCATTAGCGACGATGTCGCTAGGCACCTTGAGTGGGGGGCACGATTTCTTCGCTTGTTCGCTGAGCTGGGCAATTTGTATCCCAGCTTGTCGTTCTTTTCTTCTTTGATCACTGACAGTACTTCCCGACCGCTCTGCTTCGACAAATGTCTTTCCAAGAATGCGCTCATAGTTGCCTTTCGGCGGAGACTTTGGTGGTTTTCTCAGGGCAGCCAGAGTGCGCTTCGCTTTCACTAGATCTACCTTCTCCTCCGGAGGTGGATGTCTCTGTGCTTTCAACCCTTGAAACCAGTCCTTCACTTCGGTTCGCGCGATCTTCGCATTCTCCTCCGGGGTCATCTCATATGGTAACTTCTCTAGAGTCTTCAGAGAAGGACCGAATTGATATTTCCTCCCGCCTCTGGTTGTACTGCTAGACGCCGGCAGAGCAGACGGAGCGGTTTTCTTCTTTACTTGCTTACGACGCGGAGGAGAAGGACTACGATGCGCCGGAGTAGCCGGAGCGGCGGCGGGTCTCTTCCGCCCTTGCTGACGAGGCGGAGAAGGAGGAGGCTGGCTGCTCGGGCGCGCCGGCGCAGGCGGGGAAGGAGGCGGAGTGCCGCCACGCGCCGGAGAAGGAGCCTGAGTGCCCTGATCGTCACTCGCCAGAGGAGGAGGCGGTGGAGGAGGCAGAGTGCCCTGACTCGCCGGAGGAGGAGGAGGAGGTGGAGGCGTCCAGTTCGAAAGGTTGATGATCTCCTTCCGCCATAGGCATGGAGTCTTCAGAGCAGAACCCAGCCGAGTCTCCCCTTCACCGGTAGGGTGGTCAAGCTGGAGGTCCTCAAATCCCTTCGTTATTTCATCTACCATCACCCTAGCATATCCTTGTGGAATCGGCCGGCAGTGAAAAGTTGCGCCGGGTTCAGTAGGAAAAACAAAGGCAACAGCTGCCTTGACCTTCAAATTCATCCATCGCGTCATAAGGTGGCAATTTTGAGACTCTGTGATAGCATCCACGGGATAGCTGGTAGGAGCCGTCAAGACATGCTCCGGTTGAAGCAGCTCGGTGGAAGCCACGCTGCTTCTCCGCTGAGATGGCGGGGTAGCTTTGGCAGTTCGTTTGCTGCGATTTGCTTCTCGTTCCTCTATTGCTTGTAGCCTTGCGTGCAGCGCCTGCAATTGGGTCTGCTCCACTTTCTTCCTCCTCTCCTTGCATTTGTAACCGCCTGCGTCCGGAAACCCAGCCTTCCATGGAACGGAGCCTAGCGTGCCTCGTGTCTGTCCAGGGTGCTTAGGATTCCCGAGGGACATTGTGAGCTCGTCGTTCTCTCTGTCTGGAATGAATGTCCCTTGCTGCGCTGCATCGATATAGTGCTGAAGCCTCTTGACTGGTATTTTCAATTGCTCGTCCGTCCAAATGCACTTCCCTTATACAGGTTCCAAGGTTCCGCCAGCCCCGAAGAACCAAGTCCGGCAACGGTCTGGCCAGTTCATTGTCTCTCGTTCGATCCCTTTATCAACTAGATCATTCTCAGCCTTGGCCCACTTAGGCCGGGCTTTGAGGTAGCCACCTGACCCCTTGCGATGGTGATGCTTCTTCTTCGCAGCATTTTGCTTGTTTGTCGCCGACATCTTCTTACTCTTATCCGATGTCTTGTGGGCCACAAATGCGGGCCAGTGATCTCTGATCTTCTCATATTTGCCCTTGAATTCTGGTGTCTCTTTTTTGTCGACAAACCTATTCAGGTCTTTCTTCCACCTCCTGAATAGGTCTGCCATCTTCTTAAGAGCAAAAGACTTGATTAATTTCTCTTTAACTGGCTTCTCCGGATCATCCTCTGGCGGTAGGGTGAAATTTGACTTCAGCTCAGTCCAAAGATCATTTTTCTGCATATCATTGACATAAGACACCTCAGGGTCTTCTTTAGCCGGCTTTAACTATTGCTGGATGCTGATCGGGATCTTGTCCCTAACCAGAACCCCGCATTGAGCAACAAATGCGTTCTTTGTCCGGATGGGTTCAATCGGTTGGCCGTCGCGCACGATTGCTATGATCTCAAACCTTTCATCCGAGCTTAACTTTTTCTTCGGGCCTCGTCTCTTTGCCGAAGTTGTGCTCGATCCGGAGGGCTAGAAAAAAGAACAAAGACGAGAATTAATTAATATGTGTACATACCGAAACAACGAATGCATCAATTAGCTAGTCAGCACAGGTTTAACTAATATATATACCTGGTCGGACTCGGTTCGATCACCGGAGCCATCATCACGGTCTCCTTCTTGCACCGGCATTGGGTCACCGGAGCCGTCCTCACAGTCTCCTTCTTGCACCGGCATTGGGTCACCAGAGCCGTCCTCACGGTCTCCTTCTTGCACCGGCATTGGGTCACCGGAGCCATCATAATCATAGCCAGCTGCTTCTTCACCCTCTCCTTCCAGACCATCGGTGTCGTTGAGAAACAACGAGCAGACGACATCACTTCCTTGTGCGATTATGTCCCCCAACAACGCTTCTTGTGCTTCGTCTCGGGGGGTGTCCATAGTTTCTACAAATATTTACAACATGGCAATTATTATTCAAACATGACAGATGGATATATTAGTAGCAAACGTAGAACTAGCTAGCTAATCATAGTAAGGAATCATATTAATTAGTGGCCTCGATGCTGCTTCTCTAGGGTTTGGGGTGGCCTCGACAATGCTTCAAGGGTTTGGGGTGGCCTCGACAACGCTTCAAGGAGGGGGTAATATCGACAACGACGAGATACATATACGGGAAAAGAATGTTATCGGGGAGCGAGGGGGTATATCGACCCCCCCCCCACGTGTTGAAGTTATCGGCGAGGGGGTATATCGACCCCCCCACGTGTTAAAGTTATCGAAAGAGGGTATATCAACCCCCCCTCGTGTTGAAGTTATCGGGAGGGGGTATATCGACCCCCCCACGTGTTGAAGTTATCGGGAGTTTATATCGACACGACATACGTACATGGGAAAATAATATTATCGGGGAGGGGGTATATCGACCCCCCCTCGTGTTGAAGTTATCGGGAGGGGTATATCGACGACGACAGACCCGATAAAACATAAGAAAACAAAGAAGAAATAAAAAGAGGAGAAGAAGAAAGGAATAGCTAGAGGAGAAGATCGAAGAAAAAAAGAAGAAGAAAAAAGAGGATAAGAAGAAAGGAATAGAGGAGAAGAAGAAAAAGTAGAATATATTATATTTTCTCTTCTTCTCCTCTATTCCTTTTTTCTTCTCCTCTTCTTTTTCTTCTTTTTTCTTCTTCTTATTTATTTCTCCTCTTCTTCCTCTCCTCTTCTTCTCCTTTCTTCCTCTTCTTATTTCCTTTTTCCTCTCATTCTTTTTCTTCTTCTTCCTTTCCTAGGTAGATATATAATTTTTTTATAAAAATGTAACTTTTGCATATATACATGTCAGGACCCCGATCCTAAGTCACACCGATCTAGCATGTAACACATCATATCACTTTGCGGCCTCATGCACGGTATTCCCACGGGTGCCACCTTACCTGGCACGGGACCGTTTGCGCCTTTTGGCTCATGTATATGATAGTGTCGCTAGCATCCATATGACAAAGAACCCAGGCCGACATGGCTAGTCGTGAACCTAAAGCGGCACTAACCCATGGGGACAGGCATACATGAATCAACTTCGAGCATGTCGGTTAGCAGCGTGCGAATCCGGGCTGTAGCACTGGGCTAACAGGACTCCGGTAACCCGGGCTGTAGCAGGCTAGGCAGGACTCCGGATGTCACCGCGTGACATTTCCCCGAAGGGACAGACACGGGAATAAAGTGAAACACATGCCGGCCAGTCAAGTGTCCTTAGCAGTAGTGCTGGGCTAGCAGGACTCCGGTGAACCAGGCTGTAGCGGACTACTATGGCTCAAGGAAGCACTAGACTACATTTCCCCATAAGAGAGGCTGCCAAGGATAAACAACTAGATTGTCGGATCCCACACATACCAAGCATTTCAATCATACACACAATATGCTCGATATGTGTAAATACAACATGGCATCACAACAAGACTCTACGACTCAAGTATTTATTCATTAGGCTCCGAGGAGCCAAGATATTACAAACATGGGTCTCATGACCCAACATTCAGAGCATACAAGTCAAAGCACATGCGGAAGCTTAATATGTCTGAGTACAGACATCTACAAATGAAAAAGGCTGAGAAGCCTGACTATCCACTAGATCCTGTCGAGGGCACAAGATCGTAGCTGAGGTAACAAGCTAAACGTCGAAGTCCACACGGAACTACTAACGAGACTGACGTCTCTCTGCAAAAGAAAAAAATAGGCAAACATGAGTACAAATGTACCCAACAAGACTTACTTCAGAACTAGCTACATATGCATCAGTATCAACAAAGGGGGTGGTGGAGTTTAACTGCAGCAAGCCAGCTTTGACTCGGTGTCTATCCTGAACTACGACTGCAAGTAACTCTTTTGAGGTGGCGTACACGAGTCCACATATTCACCATATCAATACACCACTATGGATCCGCTCCCGTCTCCCTATGAGAAGGCCATCCATAGCACTCACGCTTATCTTGCGCATTTTAGAGTATCCACTTTCACTTGTCTATGAACTGTTATAGGCAACCTAGAAGTCCATTACCGCGGACGCGGCTATTCGAATAGATGATGTTAACCTTGCAGGGGTGTACTTCTTCACACACGCTCTCACCACTTATCGCCGTTTACACGACATGTACTCGGCAACCTTCAAGCGGAAGCCCAGCGAGGGTGTCGGCCACGACCTACCTAAAACTCAAGTCTCTAGTCCAGGTTTATCGCCTATTCAGGTTCCATCCGCAGGGAGTCCGGCCGAGGTTTCCACATACGGCCCCGAACGATGTGAGCAGGGTTCCCGAGACACCAAACGGGCGCCCGGTACATCGTGCCACGTGCCTACCGCAACACAGCCCACCCCTACGGTCAGTGCTGCGTGCGGCCCCCAGCATACTATAAACACCAGAAACTATTTGCAACTCCTGGACAGAGGATAAGGGTGATTAAGAAGCCGAGAGAGTCAATTAAGGATCCCAATGTGTGGTAGTAACTGTTTCATCACTAGTGCAGAACCGGGCAATAGCACCGATTCGTAAGGCCCTTTAGTGCCGGTTTCATAACCGGCACTAAAGTGTGGTCACTAAAGGCCCCCCCTCTTTAGTACCGGTTCAGCACGAACCAGTGCTAAAGGGCAACCACGTGGCACGAGCCAGCTCCGGGGGCCGGGAGCCCTTTAGTACCGGTTGGTAACACCAACCGGTACTAAATGTTTTTTTTATTTTTCAATTAAATTTGTGTTATCAATTTAATTTAGGATTGTTTTACGTTATAATGAGTTGTAGTCATCATCATCATCATCATCGCATATTAATAAATAAATAAACTCTAGCTAGCTAAAAATCATCGTAGTCGTCTAATTATATATACCGCTATTTAATCATCATAGTCATTACCGCTAGCTATCTAATCATCACCAACACTGGCTAGCTTAAAGAGGAAACATTCACTTTGTAACAGAAGCAAAGATATCATCGAGTTCAACATAATGATCATCACCAACATCGAAGTTCAGGACACGGACATGAGACATGTACTAATTAATTAAGAGCATGAACTTAGTAGCTAGCTACTCCTGCTGCTCCCTCTCAGGTAGAATAGCATAGAACATGTATAGCTCTCCTGATTCATCATACTGGAGCATGCAGATGAATCTGTCTCCTAATCTTGGGTTGCGCTTCTCCTTGCTGCCCCCTAGTACTTCTCTGCGATCGTTAACAATTTTGCTCCAATCTTTCACTATCAAGCATTCTTCGCTTTCAGAAATCCTGAATGCACTCATGTGCAATGTAGGATATCTTGACCGTAAGCTAACCATTGACATGTGACCTTTAGTCTCGATCCACTGAGGCACAACTATCATCGGAAGTCCCTGTTGAAAAACATCGTATAGTAATTAATATACTAAGCAATGAAAGTTTAGCTTCAAAAATAATGTATGCAAAAGATGCACTAATTAAGGACAAATAGTTAAAATCTTACCATCTTTCGATTATAGATGTGACTGTAGATCAATACGATCACCATTGGTCGCACGTTTTGAGTACTAACATTTCTAAGTTCAGGAAAAAAAATTGTCTTGACAGTATTAAGATCCTCAAGCCATGAAACATAATGACTTATCTCCTCGCAGTTTAGTTGAGCCCCGGGGCAGTAGTAGGTCCTGTCTACCATGCGCCGGACATGTTTGCTTGAACCGAAATAAGCTGACAATACAAATTAGTTGTCAACTATTTTTGAATAAACTGTATCAAAGACATAAACATATGCATGCATGGTTGAGAAACACTCACATAATGGTAGAACTGGAGGCGTTTGCACATCGACCCAGATGTCTATATTACCTTCAATATCATCTTTCGGACGAATATCAAAGGTGATAACCATATCAGGCTCAAATGCATAAGCCTTGCATAGTGCTTGCCAAGTTTTGCATTCAAAATGGGTGTATGTGTCTCCATTATATAATTTGACATTGAAAGTATACCCATGCTCCGTCTTCAAGTAAACTCTCTTTACCTCCATATCATCTTTAGCACTAAAACCTATCTTATCCAAGACAAAAGTGTTTGCATGGCAGGGGATGCGCTAGTAGAATAGTGAAAATTTAAAATTATAAGTTGAAGAAAATGAAGCATAAGTTTTGCATTCAAATAATAATTGCCAAAGTGACTTACTGTATCAACTTCGAATGTCTCATCCAGCTTGATGCTGAAGCGCCTACCATCAACAAGGAAATTTCTGTCGCACGGGCCGCGCTGGTCTTCACAGTGTTCGCACATAATAAAATCCTTTTCGTCGTCAGATGACATTTCCTATGTTCATATAGGTGAAACATTAAACACCTATTACTATCTAACATTAATTAATATCTAGCCAAATATATATTCATCTAACATTTGACATTAATATATCTAACTATATTCATCTCTAACAATTGACATTACTATATATTTAACTTTTCTATCTAATTCATCTAACATTCGACATTAATCAAACATTTATATAAACTCAAAATATATAAAAAAATTAAATAAACAGAAAAACGCATTAACAAATAATATTTTACATAGATCATCAAATCTCAGATACCTAAATTTTCTTACTGAAAATAAACTAGTTATATTAATTATTGAACTAGTTCAAATCTCATATATACCTAAATAAACTAGTTCGACAATTTTCTTACTAAAAATAAACTAGTTATATTAATTATTCAACTAGTTCAAATCTCTAGTTCAACAATTTTTCTATCTAGCTAATTCATCTAACATTCGATTATCTAATTAACTTTTCTAAAAAACAGAAAAAAGTAAAAAAATGTGTGTGTGTATGTGTATGTGTGCATGTACGTGTACGTATATATATGTGTGTGTGTGTCCTCGTACGCCGCCGCCCCGTACGTACGAGCGGGGGCGCCGGCGTACATACGGGCGGGGCGTACAGGGCGGCGGCGTAAACGTGTGCGACGACACGACGCCGGCGAACGGCGGCGGGGAGAGAGCGAGAGACGTACCGCGGCGGAACGACGACGGACGGTGGCGCTCGGCGTTCGGGGCGGCGACGCGAGACGGCGACGACGACGGGCGCCGGCGGGGACGACGACGACGACGACGGACGACGGGCGGCGGCGGC
>NC_057803.1:604305721-604315543 GCF_018294505.1 Triticum aestivum
ACTGAATTTTCGCAAGGGTTGTATATATAGGAGAGGCCTTTAGTACCGGTTGGAGCCACCAACCGGTACTAAAGGCCAACTTTGGCCAGGCAAAGAGGCGGGAAAAGCAGGCCTTTAGTACCGGTTGGTGGCTCCAACCGGTACTAAAGGGTGGTCTTTAGTACCGGTTGGAGTCACCAACTGGTACTAAAGGCCTCGCGCTGCCAGCCCAAATTTTAGTCCCACCTCGCCGGGCGAAGGGCAGCCGCACTGGTTTATAAACCCAGCCGCGGCCACCTCTTTGAACTCCTCTATATAGCAGGCTTCTGGGCCTAAATTCTGCGCGCTGCCCTGTGAGTCTGCTGGGCCTTTAAGGGCCTGTAATTGCACGCCCGTGTCCTAGCAGGCCCACAGGGCAGCGCCCAATTTTTTTATAGTTTTTTTCTTTTCTGCTTTATTTTCTTCTATTTATTTCTGCGTAGTTTTTTTATAGTTTTTTCTTTTCTGCTATATTTATTTTCTTCTATTTATTTGTGAGTAGTTTTTCATCTAGTTTGCCAAAATTCAACATTTTCAGAGTTCATTTTGTAGTGATTTTCAATTTCACGGTCATTTTGTAAATGATTGAAAACTAGCAAATAGAATTTTCTTTTCTACTATATTTATTTTGTTCTATTTATTTCTGAGTAGTTTTTTATATAGTTTTTTTCTTTTCAGCTATAGTTTTTTTTTCTTTTCTGCTATTTTTTTCTTTTCTGCAAAACTTGATGGTCAAAGTCTGGAGTTATAACCAAAGTTTAAAAAAAGAAATGCCGACGTGCAGTTAGTTTTTGCCATAACAGAAGAAGTCCGGAGTTGTAATAAGTTATTAAAAATAAAAAAGAGGTGCAATGCTCGTTAATTTATTTCAAGCCTTTCGGAATAGTGTAAACTGCACCGCGCATAGCTCCGTGCAATGTACCATATTCCTGAAGGCTTGAAGCTAAGCAACGTGAGCATTGAGCCTCTTCTTCATCGTCTCTGCACTCAGGGCTTATAAACCGCTCCTAGTCCCTCTCTCTTGGTGAGGTGGGACTAAAAAACAGCTTACTAAGCAACTGTAGTACCGGTTGGTGGCTCCAACCGGTACTAAAGGTGGTGCGCTGCCTGCACAAAATTTAGTGTCATTTAGCTCAAAACAAATCATTAAATGCATGAAAAATAACAAATGAAGGCATAAACGGCTGAAAGTTGATGGCGTCGCTTTGAATGGTGCATACTGAACGCAAAAAATATAAGAGCATTTAGATCATGATCTTATATTTCTTTACAGTCTAAATTGTCAATATGATCTCTTATACATCAAAAATACATTGATCATCAATGATCTTTTTGTGTACAATCTGATTTGTCAATATGAGTCCTCACCAGTTTAGGAACTGGTGAAGACTCATATTGCGGCCACAAATTCTACACATAGAGTTCATAGAAGACCAAGTGCTTGTGATAGTTTGAGAAGTAACATATTTAAGGTGGTAAAAGCCTTGTTAGGGGAGCGAGGTGGGACTAAAAACAGCTTACCATAACCACATTAGTACCGGTTCGTGGTACGAACCGGCACTAAATGGTGATGGTGGGGCCATAGCCTGACCGCAGGTTGACACAGCCTCTTTAGTACCGGTTCGTGGCATGAACCAGTACTAAAGGTTCGCCACGAACCGGTACTATTGATCGCTGCCACGAACCGGCACTAATGTATACATTAGTGCCGGCGCTAATTCAAACTGGCACTAATGTGCTTCACGTTTGACCCTTTTCCTACTAGTGCATGGATCACAAACACAGAACTCAGTTTCTGAGGACGGCTTCAATGAGACAACCCACCATGTACTCCTACATGGCCTCTCACTGCTACCTTTACCAAATCGTATTCACACACTTAGCTCTCAACAGTAGGACATGTTCATCACCATTCCAATTCATTCCCGATGAATCAGACCCGACTCAACTCTAAGCAGTAGCAGGCACGACAAACAAGCATGAATGAGTAGGCACATCAAGGCTCAAACAACTCCTACTCATGCTAGTGGGTTTCATCTATTTACTGTGGCAATGACAGGTCATGCAAAGGATAAGGGGTTCAACTACCGCAGCATGTAACAGTTCAATCGTTGTTGTCCTAACGCAGTAAAGAGAGCAGGAGCGAGAGAGTGGGATTGTATCGGAATGAACAAGGGGTTTTTGCTTGCCTGGCACTTCTGAAGATATTATAGCTCTTCATCGGTGTCAACGAACTCATCGTCGAAACCATGTCTATCGAGAGGGGACAAATACCGGCAACAGAGAAAGAAACACAATCAATGCAATGCACAATATGATGCATGATCATGACATGGTAAAATGAGTGTGTTGGGCTACAACCAGATGGGTTTGAGCTATTTCAACCAAAGATTCAAAGTTCATACACAATTGTGATCTTAAATAGTGCTTTATCATGTTTTGCACTAAACAACAAGTTAACTTTTTTAAACATGCATGAAACCAGTACAGACGGATAGATTGGATTTTTCTGATCATTTTCATATATAATTTGTTTGATTTGGAGTTATGGTTGAATTTCTATGAATTTTAGAAGTTTGCATTAATTTCTGGAATTCCCTGAATAAGAATAATTCCAGAAAAAGAGTTATTGCGTCAGCATGACATCACCCTGATGTCAGCAGGTCAACTGGGCGCCTCCAGGTCAAATCTGACCAGTAGGACCCACTGGTCAGTGACCCAGTGGCACTTAGTGTCACAGAATGGTGGGTCCGGTCAACGGACACGTCAGCAAAGTCAATGCTGACGCATGGGTCCAGTCGAATTAGATTAGTTCTAACTATTTTCGTTAGCTTGTTATTTAAACCGGTGGGGCCCGTCTGTCAGTTTCACAAGGGGTTAATTAGCATGACTGTTAGCGGATAAAAGACGTCGCCACGTCAGCTCGCCGGAGGATAACCGGCGACGACCACGGCCGACAGTGGAGGTGCACCGTGCGCTCGCTACGGAGCACCATTCAATGCGCGGTTTGCTCCTATGGGTCCGCGGGAGTGAGGCGCATCCAAAGCAACAAGAGGCGGCAGTTGGGGTGGCCGGAGCTGATGGCGGCGAGCTCTTTTGCGGCCGCTGGAGTTCGGGCATGCGTGGCCGCGTGGTTCCAGTGCACGAGGAAGCTATCTAGGGGCTGCGTTGGACTCGTCGTTGCTCGAGGAGCACGCCGGAGGCACAAGCTCGAGCGGAGGTGCACGGTGGCTGCGAAAGCAACGACCATGGCGGACAGCGGCACTCGGGTATGGCGGCTGGCACGGCTAGAAGACAGGAACGGGCTCGGGGAGGAGGGGGAAAGGCGGCGGAGCTCACAGCAAGTGCAGGGGACGTCGAAGCGGGCTAGGGGAAGCGCTGGTTGTCGCGAATCGACAGCGGCGATCCACGGTAGCGGGGGAGGAAGATGGTGATGTTGTCGGCGATGCAGGGCGTCCAGGCTCCCGTGGCTCGGTCGTGAAGATGAGGGGGACGATGGCGGAGCTTCTTGGCGCGTCAGAGATACGTGTGGAGGCCGGTGGCCACGGTGGTGCTTGTCGGTGGCGACGGACCCGTTCGGGTGGGTGAGAGGGAGAGGTCCAGGAGAGGGGAGAGACCACGGGTGAGGAAGAGAGAGGTCGCGGGGTGCGTGGCGTCGTCTAGACGCATCGGGGCAACGACGGGAAGCAGGAGGTGGCCGGGCGCGTGTGCGCGCACGACGGCCACACGCCCTCCTGCCTACTGGCAGGAGGTGGAAGACGACAGGGAGGCACCCCTGGTGGGCTGGGCTACAGTGCCAGGCCAGTGGGCTGGGCTGGCCACTTGGGCCACCAGGTGGGCTTTGGTGGGTGCCAGGTAAGAGGCCTAGGTAATGTTCTCTCTCTCTCTCTCTGCTAATTTTGTTTCTGTTTTCTATTTTTATTCCTCTGTTTTGAATTAGTAAAAATGCTAATTCATTTTTAAAACTCCTGAGACAAATTGTGGACGCTAGTTGGTTTATTCCAACGGCCCACAAATTATTCCAGAATATTTGGAGCATTCTAAAATACATATAGAATTCAAATGCCCCAATTCAAATACATTATGATTTAATTCAAAAATCCAGGAATGACCTATAAATATATTCATCATTTTTGGCAGAGGTTTTCACCTTTATCAGAAATCATGAACATTTTCAGAGGGCATTCTGGGTCATTGAAAAATATTTTATTTGAACCTATTTGAATTTCATTTGGTGCTAGGGTTTACCAATCCCCATTGTAACTTTCTGAGAAATTTAAACATGATGACATGATGACCATGCAAGGACAAGCAGAGGCTAAGCTAGGGCTATGACAACTCACCCCCACTAAACAAGAATCTCGTCCTGAGATTCAAGACGTGAGGTAAGAGGACAGAGGGGATACAAGGCTAACTTGATCTTCATGATCCAACTGCCCTTCTCGAAGAAGTAGCTTCATTGCATCATATTGATCTTGACGTGTCTGCTTTCGAGATCTTCATCCACGCGATGACAACAGAAAGAAACTCTACTAGGATTGATCTTCTCGAAGACCGAGCTATACAAGATCAACTCGCGGAATGGGATGTCAACACATCTCGAGTTGAGACACAAAACACATCGAGAGGGATGGAAGGACAAACGACAAGATTTGATTTGGCATGGTATCATCATAATAGTTGCGGAAGAAAGTCTTCAGTTTTTCTTCGCTTGTGTCATTTGCTTATTGCGCCATAATCATGGATAATCTTCATCGTTTATCACGATGCTTGGGTCAGCCTTGACTTTGAAGGGAGGAATTTCATGAAACTTTTCATAATCTTCAGACATGTCTGTCTTGCCCTCCACTCCCAGGATGTCCCTTTTTCCTGAAAGAACTATGTGGCGCTTTGGCTTATCGTATGATGTATTCGCTTCCTTATCTTTTATTTTTCTCGGTCTGGTAGACATGTCCTTCACATAGATAACCTGTGCCACATCATTGGCTAGGACGAACGGTTCGTCAGTGTACCCAAGATTTTTCAGATCCACTGTTGTCATTTCGTACTGTGGGTCTACATGTACCCCGCCTCCTGACAGATTGACCCATTTGCACTTAAACAAAGGGACCTTAAAATCATGTCCGTAGACAAGTTCCCATATGTCCACTATGTAACCATAATATGTGTCCTTTCACCTCTCGGTTGTTGCATCAAAGCGGACACCGCTGTTTTGGTTGGTGCTCTTTTGATCTTGGTCAATCGTGTAAAATGTATTCCCATTTATCGCGTATCCTTTGTAAATCAATACAGTCAAAGATGGTTCCCTGGACAACAAGTACAGCTCATCACAAACAGTGTTGTCACCTCTGAGACGTGTTTTCAACCAACTGCTGAAAGTCCTGATGTGTTCACATGTAATCCACTCGTCGCACTGCTCCGTGTGTTTGGAGCGCAGACTGTTCTTGTGTTCATCGACATACGGGGTCACCAAGGTAGAGTTCTGTAGAACTGTGTAGTGTGCTTGAGACCAAGAATATCCGTCCATGCATATTATTGAGTCCCTTCCAAGCGTGCCTTTTCCAGTCAGTCTCCCCTCATACCGCGATTTAGGGAGACCTATCTTCTTAAGGCCAGGAATGAAGTCAACACAAAACCCGATGACATCCTCTGTTTGATGGCCCATGGAGATGCTTCCTTCTGGCCTAGCGCAGTTTTGGACATATTTTTTTAGGACTCCCATGAACCTCTCAAAGGGGAACATATTGTGTAGAAATATGGGCCCCAGAATGACAATCTCGTCGACTAGATGAACTAGGACGCGCGTCATGATATTGAAGAAGGATGGTGGGAACACCAGCTCGAAACTGGCAAGACATTGCGCCACATCACTCCTTAGCCTTGGTACAATTTCTGGATCGATCACCTTCTGAGAGATTGCATTGAGGAATGCACATAGCTTCACAATGGCTAATCGGACGTTTTTCGGTAGAAGCCCCCTCAATGCAACCGGAAGCAGTTGCGTCATAATCACGTGGCAGTCATGAGACTTTAGGTTCTGGAACTTTTTCTCTGGCATATTCATCATTTTTGGCAGAGGTTTTCACCTTTATCAGAAATCATGAACATTTTCAGAGGGCATTCTGGGCCATTGAAAAATATTTTATTTGAACGTATTTGAATTTCATTTGGTGCTAGGGTTTACCAATCCCCATTTTAACTATCTGAGAAATTTAAACATGATGACATGATGACCATGCAAGGACAAGCAGAGGCTAAGCTAGGGCTATGACAACTCACCCCCACTAAACAAGAATCTCGTCCCGAGATTCAAGACGTGAGGTAAGAGGACAGAGGGGATACAAGGCTAACTTGATCTTCATGATCCAACTGCCCTTCTCGAAGAAGTAGCTTCATTGCATCATATTGATCTTGACGTCTTTGCTTTCGAGATCTTCATCCACGTGATGACGACAGAAAGAAACTCTACTAGGATTGATCTTCTCGAAGACCGAGCTATACAAGATCAACTCGCGGAATGGGATGTCGACACATCTCGAGTTGAGACACAAAACACATCGAGAGGGATGGAAGGACAAACGACAGGATTTGATTTGGTGGGCAACAATTCCACGCTTAGAAAGATGGTGGATGGCGTTGAGGTGGCGTGGAAATAATTGTCATGATTCCATAACGGGGCACCTTGGAAAAAGTCACTCGTTGAGCTGTTCCCTTAAGTAGCAAAAAGAATTACTTTTGATACAAAGATCATTCAAATTCTTTATACCAGCCTAAGGCAATCACAAATGATCGTGTGAATGAATTCGAACGAATGGCATTCCCATACCAGAATGGATGATGTGGACTACCTTGTTGAAGACAACACAAAGGATGATTTTGCTTGTCATCGGGGATGGATGGGACCCATAGCAGGACCACTTTTGAAGATGATCCAGGACATCAACTGCTGAGAAGGACAGCCCATGGAAAAAAATTGGCACGACAGGGTGCAAGCTGGGAACAAATTGCAAATGCTGGGAATGATCCAACCATCATATCTGCCTGAGATTCAGATCCGATTGGTGATAGGATACTTCAGAGTCAGCATGTCTAAAAATAAAGTTTGCAACACGAATCGATGAGATGATGTTGCGAGATTCTCGGGAAATGAGCTACGATAGCAAGCTCCAAAACATGAGCGGGTTCCACTACAAACATGTGAACACGCGGTCCCAGACAAGCATGACCACATGGTAGTCTCACAATGAAACACTACCGAGTTCTGGTTGGGAACCATCAACGAGGATATTGAAGTCCTTGCATAAGGCATGCTCTTAAGAAGGAACTTTTTCTCCGTGAACAATGTTGGGGAACGTAGCAGAAATTCAAAATTTTCCTACGTGTCACCAAGATCTATCTATGGAGAGACCAGCAACGAGTAGAAAGAGAGTGCATCTACATACCCTTGTAGATCGCTAAGCGGAAGCGTTCAAGTGAACGGGGTTGATGGAGTCGTACTCGTCGTGATTCAGATCACCGATGATCCTAGTGCCGAACGGACGGCACCTCCGCGTTCAACACACGTACAGCTCGACGATGTCTCCCACGGCTTGATCCAGCAAGGAGAGAGGGAGAGGTTGAGGAAGACTCCATCCAGCAGCAGCACAACGGCGTGGTGGTGATGGAGGAGCGTGGCAATCCTGCAGGGCTTCGCCAAGCACCTACGGGAGAGGAGGATGTGTCACGGGAGGGAGGGAGGCGCCAAGGGCTCAGGTATGGATGCCCTCCCTCCCCTCCACTATATATAGGGGCAGGGGAGAGGGGGGAGGCGCAGCCTTGCCCCTTCCTCCAAGGAAGGGGTGCGGCTAAGAGGGGGGGAGGAGTCCATCCTCCCCAAGGCACCTCGGAGGTGCCTTCCCCCTTTAGGACTCTCCCCTTTTTCCTATATCTTGGCGCATGGGCCTCTAGGGGCTGGTGCCCTTGGCCCATGTAGGCCAAGGCGCACCCCCTACAGCCCATGTGCCCCCCCGGGGCAGGTGGCCCCTCCCGGTGGGCCCCCGGGACCCTTCCGGTGGTCCCGGTACAATACCGATGACCCCGAAACTTGTCCCGATGGCCGAAACAGGACTTCCTATATATAAATCTTTACCTCCGGACCATTCCGGAACTCCTCGTGACGTCCGGGATCTCATCCGGGACTCCTAACAACATTCGGTTACCACATACAAGCTTCCTTTATAACCCTAGCATCATCGAACCTTAAGTGTGTAGACCCTACGGGTTCGGGAGACATGCAGACATGACCGAGACGTTCTCCGGTCAATAACCAACAGCGGGATCTAGATACCCATGATGGCTCCCACATGTTCCACGATGATCTCATCGGATGAACCACGATGTCAAGGACTTAATCAATCCCGTATTCAATTCCCTTTGTCTATCGGTATTTTACTTGCCCGAGACTCGATCGTCGGTATCCAATACCTTGTTCAATCTCGTTACCGGCAAGTCACTTTACTCGTTCCGTAACACATCATCCCGTGATCAACTCCTTGGTCACATTGCGCATATGATGATGTCCTACCGAGTGGGCCCAGAGATACCTCTCCGTTTACACGGAGTGACAAATCCCAGTCTTGATCCGCATAAAACAATAGATACTTTCGGAGATACCTGTAGTGCACCTTTATAGTCACCCAGTTACGTTGTGACGTTTGATACACCCAAAGCACTCCTACGGTATCCAGGAGTTACCGCTCTCATGGTCAAAGGAAGAGATACTTGACATTGGCAAAGCTCTAGCAAATGAACTACACGATCTTTTGTGCTAGTCTTAGGATTGGGTCTTGTCCATCACATCATTCTCCTAATGATGTGATCCCGTTATCAACGACATCCAATGTCCATAGCCAGGAAACCATGACTATCTGTTGATCACAACGAGCTAGTCAACTAGAGGCTCACTAGGGACATATTGTGGTCTATGTATTCACACGTGTATTACGATTTCCGGATAATACAGTTATAGCATGAATAAAAGACAATTATCATGAACAAGGAAATATAATAATAACACTTTTATTATTGCCTCTAGGGCATATTTCCAACAAACAAATCAATCAGTGGCTTGGTGTGCTAGGGATACATATAGAATGAAGGTTGCAAGTCTCCAGACCACAGAATACTTTGCACATATGCATGACTGACTTGGGATGATTCCAGGGGAAGCAAAACAAACCTTTCTCAAATTCATGGCGGCAACTTACACCTAAAGTGGCATGAACCGGTACCAATGCGCCCCTTTAGTCCCGGTTGGTGGCACCAACCGGGACCAAAGGCCTTGTGCTGGAACTGGCGCGGTGCGATGGGATGTTTAGTCCCACCTCGCTAGCCGAGAGGCCTCGGCAGTGGTTTATAAGCTCTGCTGCGCTGACCACTTCGAGCTCCTCTCAAATGCAGGCTTACGGGCCTAAAGTCACTTATCTGCCTGTGGGCCTACTGGGCCTCCTTCGGGCCTGAATCCTGGCCCATGGTAGGGTTTCTAGTCGTATTCAGGCCGTGGGGGCCAAGTAGGTGGCACTTTTTTTGTTTTTTTGTTTTCTTTGTTGCTTTATTTATTTTATTTTGTTTCTACTTACAACAAAATACTTATTGTTGCTATTTTTATTTTTTTTCCATTTTTTTGTTTTGTTTTCTGCATTATTTATTTTCTTTTGTTTTTTGCTTTATTTTTTAATTCTTTTTGCTTTTAGTTTTAGAAAAATTATAAACTTTCTGTTAGTGCCAGTTGTTTTCAAATTTGAAAACACTTTTTTTTGTTTTCTT
>NC_057803.1:604315629-604319603 GCF_018294505.1 Triticum aestivum
TGATGCTATTTTTATTTTTTTCTAGTTTTTTTGTTTTATTTTCTGCATTATTTATTTTCTTTTGTTTTTTGCTTTATTTTTTAATTCTTTTTGCTTTTAGGTCAGCAAAATTATAAACTTTCTGTTAGTGCCATTAGTTTTAGAAAAATTATAAACTTTATGTTAGTGCCATTAGTTTTCAAATTTGAATAGTTAAAATTTGAATTCTTTGAAATTTGTGTGAATCACAAGTTTGTGATTAACTTTACTAAAAAATGAACATAGATGCGCCTATAGAGAAAATTCAACCTAAATTCATAATAAATTTCTATGAATTTCAGAGAAATTCCCTATGAATTTAGGTCAAATTCCTTGTATAGGGGCATCTATTTTCACTTTGAGAGGAGCTCAACAAGGCAGAGAGGGACGGGCTTATAAACCGGTGTGAGCGCCCTTCGGTTGGCGAGGTGGGACTAAACTCTGACCGCAACGAGGACCAACCCTTTAGTCCCGGTTTGTGGCACAAACCGGGACTAATGATCATGAGCCAGGGGCGAGGTGCATTGGTCCCGGTTCGTGCATGTAACCGGGACCAAAAGGTCCAGACGAACCAGGACCAATGGCCCACGTGGCTGCCCTCTTGAGAGTGTTCTTGGTGAGAACATAGTTGACAAGGAGCGAACCGGGATTAATGGTATTACGAGGGCCGAACCGTAAGACATTAAAGAATTTCAAATGAACTCGTCTGTTACAAAGTTGGCATGGTATCATCATAATAGTTGCGGAAGAAAGTCTTCAGTTTTTCTTCGCTTGTGTCATTTGCTTATTGCGCCGTAACCATGGATAATCTTCATCGTTTATCAGGATGCTTGGGTCAGCCTTGACTTTGAAGGGAGGAATTTCATGAAACTTTTCATAATCTTCAGACATGTCTGTCTTGACCTCCACTCCCAGGATGTCCCTTTTTTCTGAAAGAACTATGTGGCGCTTTGGCTCATCGTATGATGTATTCGCTTCCTTATCTTTTATTTTTCTCGGTCTGGTAGACATGTCCTTCACATAGATAACCTGTGCCACATCATTGGCTAGGACGAACGGTTCGTCAGTGTACCCAAGATTTTTCAGATCCACTGTTGTCATTTCGTACTGTGGGTCTACCTGTACCCCGCCTCGTGACAGATTGACCCATTTGCACTTAAACAAAGGGACCTTAAAATCATGTCCGTAGACAAGTTCCCATATGTCCACTATGTAACCATAATATGTGTCCTTTCACCTCTCGGTTGTTGCATCAAAGCGGACACCGCTGTTTTGGTTGGTGCTCTTTTGATCTTGGTCAATCGTGTAAAATGTATTCCCATTTATCGCGTATCCTTTGTAAATCAATACAGTCAAAGATGGTTCCCTGGACAACAAGTACAGCTCATCACAAACAGTGTTGTCACCTCTGAGACGTGTTTTCAACCAACTGCTGAAAGTCCTGATGTGTTCACATGTAATCCACTTGTCGTACTGCTCCGTGTGTTCGGAGCGCAGACTGTTCTTGTGTTCATCGACATACGGGGTCACCAAGGTAGAGTTCTGTAGAACTGTGTAGTGTGCTTGAGACCAAGAATATCCGTCCATGCATATTATTGAGTCCCTTCCAAGCGTGCCTTTTCCAGTCAGTCTCCCCTCATACCGCGATTTAGGGAGACCTATCTTCTTAAGGCCAGGAATGAAGTCAACACAAAACCCGATGACATCCTATGTTTGATGGCCCATGGAGATGCTTCCTTCTGGCCTAGCGCGGTTATGGACATATTTCTTTAGGACTCCCATGAACCTCTCAAAGGGGAACATATTGTGTAGAAATATGGGCCCCAGAATGACAATCTCGTCGACTAGATGAACTAGGACGTGCGTCATGATATTGAAGAAGGATGGTGGGAACACCAGCTCGAAACTGGCAAGACATTGCGCCACATCACTCCTTAGCCTTGGTACGATTTCTGGATCGATCACGTTCTGAGAGATTGCATTGAGGAATGCACATAGCTTCACAATGGCTAATCGGACGTTTTCCGGTAGAAGCCCCCTCAATGCAACCGGAAGCAGTTGCGTCATAATCACGTGGCAGTCATGAGACTTTAGGTTCTGGAACTTTTTCTCTGGCATATTCATCATTTTTGGCAGAGGTTTTCACCTTTATCAGAAATCATGAACATTTTTAGAGGGCATTCTGGGCCATTGAAAAATATTTTATTTGAACCTATTTGAATTTCATTTGGTGCTAGGGTTTACCAATCCCCATTTTAACTATCTGAGAAATTTAAACATGATGACATGATGACCATGCAAGGACAAGCAGAGGCTAAGCTAGGGCTATGACAACTCACCCCCACTAAACAAGAATCTCGTCCCGAGATTCAAGACGTGAGGTAAGAGGACAGAGGGGATACAAGGCTAACTTGATCTTCATGATCCAACTGCCCTTCTCGAAGAAGTAGCTTCATTGCATCATATTGATCTTGACGTCTTTGCTTTCGAGATCTTCATCCACGCGATGACGACAGAAAGAAACTCTACTAGGATTGATCTTCTCGAAGACCGAGCTATACAAGATCAACTCGCGGAATGGGATGTCGACACATCTCGAGTTGAGACACAAAACACATCGAGAGGGATGGAAGGACAAACGACAGGATTTGATTTGGTGGGCAACAATTCCACGCTTAGAAAGATGGTGGATGCCGTCGAGGTGGTGTGGAAATAATTGTCATGATTCCATAACGGGGCACCTTGGAAAAAGTGACTCGTTGAGCTGTTCCCTTTAGTAGCAAAAAGAATTACTTTTGATAAAAAGATCATTGAAATTCTTTATACCAGCCTAAGGCAATCACAAATGATCGTGTGAATGAATTCGAACGAATGGCATTCCCATACCAGAATGGATGATGTGGACTACCTTGTTGAAGACAACACAGAGGATGATTTTGCTTGTCATCAGGGATGGATGGGACCCATAGCAGGACCACTTTTGAAGATGATCCAGGACATCAACTGCTGAGAAGGACAGCCCATGGAAAAAAATTGGCACGACAGGGTGCAAGCTGGGAACAAATTGCAAATGATGGGAATGATCCAACCATCATATCTGCCTGAGATTCAGATCCGATTGGTGATTGGATACTTCAGAGTCAGCATGTCTGAAAATAAAGTTTGCAACACGAATCGACGAGATGATGTTGCGAGATTCTCGGGAAATGAGCTATGATAGCAAGCTCCAAAACATGAGCGGGTTCCGCTACAAACATGTGAACACGCGGTCCCAGACAAGCATGACCACATGGTAGTCTCACAATGAAACACTACCGAGTTTTGGTTGGGAACCATCAACGAGGATATTGAAGTCCTTGCATAAGGCATGCTCTTAAGAAGGAACTTTTTCTCCGTGAACAAATCAATCAGTGGCTTGGTGTGCTAGGGATACATATAGAATGAAGGTTGCAAGTCTCCAGACCACATAATACTTTGCACATATGCATGACTGACTTGGGATGATTCCAGGGGAAGCAAAACAAACCTTTCTCAAATTCATGGCGGCAACTTACACCTAAAGTGGCACGAACCGGTACCAATGCGCCCCTTTAGTCCCGGTTGGTGGCACCAACCGGGACCAAAGGCCTTGTGTTGGAACTGGCGCGGTGCGATGGGATGTTTAGTCCCACCTCGCTAGCCGAGAGGCCTCGACAGTGGTTTATAAGCTCTGCTGCGCTGACCACTTCGAGCTCCTCTCAAATGCAGGCTTACAGGCCTAAAGTCACTTATCTGCCTGTGGGCCTACTGGGCCTCCTTCGGGCCTGAATCCTGGCCCATGGTAGGGTTTCTAGTCGTATTCAGGCCGTGGGGGCCCAGTAGGTGGCACTTTTTTGTTTTTTTGTTTTCTTTATTGCTTTATTTATTTTATTTTGTTTCTACTTACAACAAAATACTTATTGTTGCTATTTTTATTT
>NC_057803.1:604319964-604327193 GCF_018294505.1 Triticum aestivum
ATTTTCTGCATTATTTATTTTCTTTTGTTTTTTGCTTTATTTTTTTAATTCTTTTTGCTTTTAGGTCAGCAAAATTATAAACTTTCTGTTAGTGCCATTAGTTTTAGAAAAATTATAAACTTTATGTTAGTGCCATTAGTTTTCAAATTTGAATAGTTAAAATTTGAATTCTTTGAAATTTGTGTGAATCACAAGTTTGTGATTAACTTTACTAAAAAAATGAACATAGATGCGCCTATAGAGAAAATTCAACCTAAATTCATAATAAATTTCTATGAATTTCAGAGAAATTCCCTATGAATTTAGGTCAAATTCCTTGTATAGGGGCATCTATTTTCACTTTGAGAGGAGCTCAACAAGGCAGAGAGGGACGGGCTTATAAACCGGTGTGAGCGCCCTTCGGTTGGCGAGGTGGGACTAAACTCTGACCGCAACGAGGACCAACCCTTTAGTCCCGGTTTGTGGCACAAACCGGGACTAATGATCATGAGCCAGGGGCGAGGTGCATTGGTCCCGGTTCGTGCATGTAACCGGGACCAAAAGGTCCAGACGAACCAGGACCAATGGCCCACGTGGCTGCCCTCTTGAGAGTGTTCTTGGTGAGAACATAGTTGACAAGGAGCGAACCGGGATTAATGGTATTACGAGGGCCGAACCGTAAGACATTAAAGAATTTCAAATGAACTCGTCTGTTACAAAGTTGGCATGGTATCATCATAATAGTTGCGGAAGAAAGTCTTCAGTTTTTCTTCGCTTGTGTCATTTGCTTATTGCGCCGTAACCATGGATAATCTTCATCGTTTATCAGGATGCTTGGGTCAGCCTTGACTTTGAAGGGAGGAATTTCATGAAACTTTTCATAATCTTCAGACATGTCTATCTTGCCCTCCACTCCCAGGACGTCCCTTTTTCCTGAAAGAACTATGTGGCGCTTTGGCTCATCGTATGATGTATTCGCTTCCTTATATTTTATTTTTCTCGGTCTGGTAGACATGTTCTTCACATAGATAACATGTGCCACATCATTGGCTAGGACGAACGGTTCGTCAGTGTACCCAGGATTTTTCAGATCCACTGTTGTCATTTCGTACTGTGGGTCTACCTGTACCCCGCCTCCTGACAGATTGACCCATTTGCACTTAAACAAAGGGACCTTAAAATCATGTCCGTAGACAAGTTCCCATATGTCCACTATGTAACCATAATATGTGTCCTTTCCCCTCTCGGTTGTTGCATCAAAGCGGACACCGCTGTTTTGGTTGGTGCTCTTTTGATCTTGGTCAATCGTGTAAAATGTATTCCCATTTATCGCGTATCCTTTGTAAATCAATACAGTCAACGATGGTTCCCTGGACAACAAGTACAGCTCATCACAAACAGTGTTGTCACCTCTGAGACGTGTTTTCAACCAACTGCTGAAAGTCCTGATGTGTTCACATGTAATCCACTCGTCGCACTGCTCCGTGTGTTTGGAGCGCAGACTGTTCTTGTGTTCATCGACATACGGGGTCACCAAGGTAGAGTTCTGTAGAACTGTGTAGTGTGCTTGAGACCAAGAATATCCGTCCATGCATATTATTGAGTCCCTTCCAAGCGTGCCTTTTCCAGTCAGTCTCCCCTCATACCGCGATTTAGGGAGACCTATCTTCTTAAGGCCAGGAATGAAGTCAACACAAAACCTGATGACATCCTCTGTTTGATGGCCCATGGAGATGCTTCCTTCCGGCCTAGCGCGGTTATGGACATATTTCTTTAGGACTCCCATGAACCTCTCAAAGGGGAACATATTGTGTAGAAATACAGGCCCCAGAATGACAATCTCGTCGACTAGATGAACTAGGACGTGCGTCATGATATTGAAGAAGGATGGTGGGAACACCAGCTCGAAACTGGCAAGACATTGCGCCACATCACTCCTTAGCCTTGGTACTATTTCTGGATCGATCACCTTCTGAGAGATTGCATTGAGGAATGCACATAGCTTCACAATGGCTAATCGGACGTTTTCCGGTAGAAGCCCCCTCAATGCAACCGGAAGCAGTTGCGTCATAATCACGTGGCAGTCATGAGACTTTAGGTTCTGGAACTTTTTCTCTGGCATATTTATTATTCCCTTTATATTCGACGAGAAGCCAGTGGGGACCTTCATACTGAGCAGGCATTCAAAGAAGATTTCTTTCTCTTCTTTCGTAAGAGCGTAGCTGGCAGGACCTTCATACTGCTTCGAAGGCATGCCGTCTTTTTCGTGCAAATGTTGCAGGTCCTCCCGTGCCTCAGGTGTATCTTTTGTCTTTCCATACACGCCCAAGAAGCCTAGCAGGTTCATGCAAAGGTTCTTCGTCACGTTCATCACGTCGATTGAAGAGCGGACCTCTAGGTCTTTCCGGTAGGGTAGGTCCCAGAATATAGATTTCTTCTTCCACATGGGTGTGTGTCCCTCAGCGTCATTCGGAACAGCTCGTGCGCCGGGACCCTTTTCAAAGATTACGTGTAAATCATTGACCATTGCAAGTACGTGATCACCGGTACGCATGGCGGGCTTCTTTCGGTGATCTGCCTCGCCTTTGAAATGCTTGCCTTTCTTTCGACATTGATGGTTGGTCGGAAGAAATCGACGATGGCTCAGGTACACATTCTTCCTGCATTTGTCCAGGTATATACTTTCAGTGTCATCTAAACAGTGCGTGCATGCGTGGTGTCCTTTGTTTGTCTATCCTGAAAGGTTACTGAGAGCGGGCCAATCGTTGATGGTCACGAACAGCAACGCCTTTAGGTTAAATTCCTACTGTCTGTGCTCATTCCACGTACGTACACCATTTCCATTCGACAACTGTAAAAGTTCTTCAACTAATGGCCTTAGGTACACATCAATGTCGTTGCCGGGTTGCTTAGAGCCTTGGATGAGAACTGGCATCATAATGAACTTCCGCTTCATGCACATCCAAGGAGGAAGGTTATACATACATAGAGTCATGGGCCAGGTGTTGTGATTGCTGCTCTGCTCCCCGAAAGGATTAATGCCATCCGCGCTTAAAGCAAACCATATGTTCCTTGGGTCCTTTGGAAACTCATCCCAGTACTTTCTCTCGATTTTTCTCCACTGCGACCCGTCAGCGGGTGCTCTCAACTTCCCGTCTTTCTTACGGTCCTCACTGTGCCATCGCATCAACTTGGCATGCTCTCCGTTTCTGAACAGACATTTCAACCGTGGTATTATAGGAGCATACCACATCACCTTCGCAGGAACCCTCTTCCTGGGGGGCTCGCCGTCAACATCACCAGGGTCATCTCGTCTGATCTTATACCGCAATGCACGGTATACCGGGCATGCGTTCAGATCCTTGTATGCACCATGGTAGAGGATGCAGTCATTAGGGCATGCATGTATGTTCTGCACCTCCAATCCTAGAGGGCATACGACCTTCTTTGCTGCGTATGTACTGTCGGGCAATTCGTTATCCTTTGGAAGCTTCTTCTTCAATACTTTCAGTAGCTTCTCAAATCCTTTGTCAGGCACATCATTCTCTGCCTTCCACTGCAGCAATTCCAGTACGATACCGAGCTTTGTGTTGCCATCTTCGCAATTGGGGTACAACTCTTTTTTGTGATCCTCTAACATGCGATCGAACTTCAGCTTCTCCTTTTGACTTTCGCAATGCGTCCTTGTATCGACAATGACCCGGCGGAGATCATCATCATAGGGCACATCGTCTGGTTCCTCTTGATCTTCAGCAGCTTCACCCGTTGCAGCATCATTGGGCACATCGTCTGGTTCCTCTTGATCTTCACCAGCTCCCCCCGTTGCAGCATCACCGTATTCAGGGGGCACATAGTTGTCATCGTACTCTTCTTCTTCGCCGTCTTCCATCATAACCCCTATTTCTCCGTGCCTCGTCCAAACATTATAGTGTGGCATGAAACCCTTGTAAAGCAGGTGGGAGTGAAGGATTTTCCGGTTAGAGTAAGACATCGTATTCCCACATTTAGTGCATCGACAACACATAAAACCATTCTGCTTGTTTGCCTCAGCTGCATCGAGAAACTCATGCATGCCCTTAATGTATTCGGAGGTGTGTCTGTCACCGTACATCCATTGTCGGTTCATCTGTGTGCATTATATATAATTAAGTGTGTCAAAAACCATTACAGAACATCATGAATAGATAATTAAGTGACCAAATTAATAGAAGTTCATCATCACATTAAAACCAAAGTACATACATAGTTCTCATCTAACAACATATAGCTCTCCAGAGCATCTAATTAATTAAACCATACATTGAAACTATGTAAAACATTTCAATGCGAAAACAAATGCGATCATAATCGCAACCAAGGTAACAATTGATCCTACGGCATAATGATACCAAGCCTCGGTATGAATGGCATATTTTCTAATCTTTATAATCTTCAAGCGCATTGCATCCATCTTGATCTTGTGATCATCGACGACATTCGCAACATGCAACTCCAATATCATCTTCTCCTCCTCATTTTTTTTATTTTTTCCTTCAAGAAATTGTTTTCTTCTTCAACTAAATTTAACCTCTCGACAATAGGGTCGGTTGGAATTTCCGGTTCACATACCTCCTAGATAAATAAAATCTATGTCACGTTGGTCGACATAATTTTCATAAACAATAAATGAACCAATAGTTATAAAGATAATATATACCACATCCGAATCATAGACAAGACGAGGGCCGACGGGGGAGGATACCAAAACTATCACACTATATAAGATGCAATAATAAAAGTAAGAAAATAATACAAGTATCTATCTAAACATACAAGTAAGAATATTTTTCCTTTCAGAAAGAAGATAAGAACAAGAGGCTCACCATGGTGGTGCCGGCGATGAGATCGGCGCGGGAGATCGACGGCGGTGAAGACGGGGACGGGGCATGACAGACCGCTAAACCTAGACAAATATTGAGGAAAATGGAGCTTGGAGGTCGAGCTTGGAGAGGAGAAAGCTTAAATAGTGTGGCTCAGGCATTTCATCGAACACCTTGTGTGCATAGGAGGTGAGCTAGAGCACCACCAAGCCCTCTCGCCTCGGCGGCCAGAAAAAATAGAGCAGTGTGCTCTGCTTTTACGCGAGGGGGTATATATAGGCACCTCATTGGTCCCGGTTGGTGGCGTGAACCGGGACTAAAGGGCAGCCTTTGGTCCCGGTTCAAGCCACCAACCGGGACTAATGGTGGTGGGCCAGGAGCGAGGCCCATTGGTCCCGATTCGTCCCACCCACCGAGACCAAAAGGTCCAGACGAACCGGGACCAATGGCCCACGTGGCTCGGCCGCCCCCCTGGGCTCACGAACCGGATACAATGCCCCCATGGGTCCCGGTTCTGGACTGAACCGGGACTAATGGGCTGACCCGTCCTGGACCTTTGCCCCCTTTTCTATTAGTGCGTGATCTGGATGGTGGTACGCTATTTCTCGTTTCCCATGCTTCACACCGCTCCCGTGAAAAAAGCTACTAAGCTACTCCCACCTTCCCAAAATATAACGTGCTAATTGACTTTTTTGGTTTTTATTGTATAACTTTGACTATGATTTTCATTGTATGTCTATAAAATTAGTATACATATATATTAAATAAAATTGTTTTTAAGGCTAATACGACCATGACATTTATACATGTTCAAACCATGTACCTTGATATATACTGGTGGTCAAAGTCGTGCATCAATGACCGTGCAAAGTCAAGCGCGCCTTATATTTTGGAAAGAAGGGAGGCGTCTACAGTGACTTCGTAAATCTCAAGAAAATATGCCAGCTCAGTTTCTCGAAGGTGTTCATAGGGATAGGATATGTGTGTGTTAACAAGGATAAGTGTATGTGCACACGTATGAACACTTACGTCTGTACTGTGTTAAAAAAAGACATAACTACTCTTGTCCTTCTTGATGAAAATATGTGTGTGGATCATCAAGACCACCATGCATGCATTCATGACCGAAAAAAATCCCCAAGACGACCTTGACGACTTAATGGATGGAGAAGATACCGATCTGGGAGGCGGTGCCATGTTTTCCATTTCCCATGCTTCAAACCACCTCCCGTGGAAAAGCTGCTAAGCTTAGTACACTTACAAACTTGAAAATACTATTCAAACAGTTAGTTTATGTTAGCACTAATCTTGACGTGGGTGGTTCCGTTGGCAGCCGAGTCCCGCGGCTGTGACGAGCGGAGCGTCCGGTGGAGCTGCGAGTCCTGGAGTGCATGGATAAGGTCGTTATCTAGTTGCATGCATGTAGCTAGTGGGTTAGTGGCCGGGTCATGCGGTAGTGGCCGGTGTGGTGCATGTGTGCGTGAGTTAGGTGTGGCCACTGGCATGTGTGCGTGGGTGTGCTATATAAAGTGTACTCGGCTGCGAGGCCAAGGGTAAGGAGCTAGGAGAGATGTAGTCTCTGGTAGTCTTTCGTGTGGGTGTGGCTGCCGTATGTGCCGAGACAGAGTTCGTGCTCAATGAAAAATTAGGCTGTTCACGTGGCCGAGGCGCCGTTCGTGCGGCGAGGCGTATGTGCGCCGGAAATATCTGTGTCCCTCTCTTTCCACCTACGTCCGAGCGAATGTGTGAGAGAGAGATAGTTCTAGGGCTGCGCCAACAGTTTATGTTGTGCCTTGCATACCTGTAAAATTTCATCTAAAAAATGATCATTTGTGACATGTGCAAAGAAGTAAATTGAATGGTAACTTCTTTTATCTGGATGTTATGTGTATATGTGTAAAATTTCAGAATAAAATACTTTGAAATACGATATGTCAAAAAAGACAAATTTATGGACTTTAAGGATGAATAATGCATCTACTAAAAAGCAATCTACAAATACATATGTATATATAAATCCGTGAAGAGGCTATAAACGTGAGAGGCAAACATCCGCTTCATCGACAGTTCGAGAGACTCCAAGTACGATCTACACTGTCACATTCTTCTTTCGCTGCAACTTGGTGACGGTAATGAATGTGATCCCAACCCGTTATGCATCTTCATATTGATCTTCGGTGATTGCATGCATGTTTTTTTTCTACTATGTTTCCCAAAAAAAAGTACCACTACATCAGAGATTGTGTGGAAGAAGGAAAGGTGGATGTTCATTATGTCAACACAAACGATTAGCTCGCAGATATTCTGACCAAGTCACTTGGAAGGGTGAAGTTCTAGGAGATGCGCGAGAGGATTGGAGTAAAGGCAGTTAAGTAGCTATGGTACTGTGTT
>NC_057803.1:604327470-604337436 GCF_018294505.1 Triticum aestivum
ACATACGAATAGCAGAACATAAAGTCTAAAAGGAGAACGTTCGTTTACATTGTATGCCCGAGTCTGTAAAGAGAACGTAACTCTATGTTCCATGTATAAGAACATAAATTTATGTCGCAAGTCTGTATCACATAGGGCAAGTTTGAAACTTCGTTAGGAGACGTTTTAGCATCAATCTCTTCAAGATAAGTCGGGTATTGATGTTGACCAACATCTGGTCAGGGTCGCGACGTGTTGGGAAAGTTTAGTAGGCCGTGTTGAACGCGGCGTCGGCTCTTTGAGCCCTATATGATCCGAATAAAACTCAGAAAAGTTGTGCGTTGGAGCAGCCCAAAACTCATTTGTGTTTGTTCTTGTTGTTTGATCTCGTGCCTACAACCTCTCGATACGATCCATAAGCCAACATCTGATAGCCTCAACTGTGTCCTGTAAATGAATCTTGATGAAAAATGACTCTATTCATGCCAGGGAGATACACAACCAATATGGCAACAGAGTGCCTATAACATGACCTGCAGTATAGACTGTAGACTCGCATTTTAAGGTGCATGCTGAGTCTACAGTCACTTCGAGGAAAACAACGGTACAGTACTGGTCAGAATTTACACACTATCAATAATGTACTATTGCCTAAATAGTTCGTAGAAGCAATGACAAATGCTAGAACCGATATGAAAATAGTCATAAATCTAAAGGTGCACTAAAATTGAACCTTAAAGTGTCATATGCGATTTCTATATGGGAAAGTAGTGGCTGCACCCACTTTCGGTGCACCCACGGTGCACCTACGCAATAAAACATATCAAAACATTTAGAAAAAATCTGAAACTTCGTGGAAATGATCATCAACATTGCTGGCGTCGGATCTGGGTGCCTCTGCCCAGATCCGGGAGGTGGCGGCGGCGGATGCCCTTGGGGGTGGCCGACGGCCGGGCTCAGGTGGTGGCGTGGCGGCTGGCAGCTCGGCTGCTCCGTGTGGGGGGCGGGGTGCTGGCCGGCTCTGGCCAGGGCGCGGCGGCGCGTATGTGGTGGAGGTGGCGGCGCAGATGTGGTGGTGCATGGGGCGGCGCAGGTGGAGCGACCGGTGCGCTGGCCAATTGCTGGGGAGCGACGCGGGGAGCGACGCGGTGCTTAATGGCCGGCTCAGTTCTCTTCTTCTACCCTACGAGGGTGCTTCTGCACATTTTTTCTTACCAGGGTATCTACGAAATTGCTGTGCGTACGATTTTTGTATGACGTGATCTCGCCCATCCACGAACTGCAACCATTGCCCTTGAACAGTCCTGAGGTGAAGTGGTGGGATAACATATTTCAGGACGACGCATATACGTGTTGAGTTTGGCATATGGCGTCCGATTTTGCGGCCTTGGTCCTGCTCCGTTGTACAATTTTCGACGACGACGACGATGATGATGTACACGTAAATAAATATTCATCTCACAATATATATGGAACTTCTGTGTATATGCTTCACTGGAAATGAACCAATATTCATGCTTGCCTATCACAAGAATTGCTTTTCTTTAATTGGTTTTATTTATTCAACGCTGAGATTGCAAATTTGGATAACAGGAATGGTGCAACACAACATCTGCAGAAAATAGAAACAAATCACCGAGTGGTTTCTTGTAGGAAAGTGCAAATAACTAGCACAGGCTGACAATCAGTGAAGATAATGTAGTTGTTTGTATATGTAACAACAGACAGAATGAACAACAATACTCTGAATCCCATTGGCCGGCAAAAGAAGGGGAAAAAAAGTAAAGAGCATAATAAAACCAGATTGGAGCACAGTTATTTGACCAAGCAGGCACAATCGATCCTCGAAAATGTATGAGTGCTTCAGCAGAATCTGACAATTAATAAAGAAACAAAAGAATTCACATTAGACAGTAAACTCTACATTTTATTTTCGGTAAGAACAAGCAACTTAAATTTGCAATTAGCTAGAATTAACGGGCATGGATTGATATCGATCAAGCGTCGCTTCGCTTGCATCAAGTGAGTAAACAATTACCAACAAATTCATAGATAGATGTAAGTGGGAGAATATATATGTACCTAGCTATGAGGCTTGAGGTTGAGGTGGAAAACAGAAGGCGTAGTGGCGCCGAACAGTAGGTGCATCAGCGGTCATCTCGATGGGGCGGCCCTGCACATCCCCAAGCTCGTAGTGGGCCATGAGCAGCCAGATGAAGGTGAGGAGCTCCCCTCCTTTGGCTAGCAGCGTGGCATGCATCTCCGGCCGCGACTTGCTGGCCGCATGGAGGAGCACACCTACCCATGCCTCTTGGAGCTCCAACAGATGCGCCTCTGCGCACTCCCCCGGTGGCTCCGGCATATCGATAAAAGCCAATGCTGAAACTGCCTGAACCATCATGTCATTATCCGCACCGAAGATTACATAGAGGGATGCTACTAACTGGTCTACTCCGCTATCGCTGCTGATGGTCGGCAGCATTTTAGGGTGCGTGAGCAAAAGATAAAGCATATACTGGGATATCATCCGGCATACACGGACCGAAGCATCGCTAGACTCACTGTCCATAGCAGTGCCAGTGCGTACATACCTACTCAACAGTATCTCTGTGAATAAATGGAGCCCGATAATGGAGGGACAATCAAAACCGGAATGATGCCGCTTCACAATCTTCTGTAGGAACGGACCAAGATTTTCCAATTGCCCGGCCTGGGGGCTACCTTCTTGGCGATGGCGATACTGAGCAATCCTTCGGACGACGCATCTCATGATCTGCTCATCCACCTGCACAAACTTGGTGTCCAGCAGTTTACTGATCCACAACTTTTGCTCTCCCGTCCTGAAAAACATATTCACCAGTTTCCTTGACTGCCCCAAATAGTCTAGGATGTTGTACTGACCCATGGAGTTTGACCACCTTTTCCTTGGACACCTAGTACGTATACACCATTTAACAACGGAGCCAAGGAAGCTACAATTCCGAGTCTTTTTCCATAGCCATGCCCAAGTCCCAGGTGACCTCATGATGATACATACTGAGGAAACTTCAAGAGAGAAACCACCGAAAAACAGACCATAGGTAATTGCAGTGTCAACAAAATTGTACTGCCGCCTCTCTTTGTTTCTTACTACATAAAAGAATAGCACAAAAGCAGCCAGGAAGGAAAGATGCGAGATGCACCGAAGGATGGTGCAACCCCACGTCCGAAGCACCAGGGCCTTAGTATAGATATCATCAAACATTACGCTGAGTTCAATCTCCATGATCCAGAATAACTTGGTTGAAAAGTCTGGGCGTAAATTACCTATATGCCAAAAGTCAGTGGGCAACCTAAGGCCAGTAAAAAAACAACGCATAGCATTTGTTGAAACCAAGGCAAACATAACAGGGTCAGAAGAGGTAGCAAAGCGCAATTCCGAAACAGAAGCATGACCATCCGAGTCCCTGATGTTTGTCAGGCTGCCACACCACAAAGCCCATGTTCTCTCCCCATACTTGATAGTGCCAGTGACAAACAAAAGGATGCTAGGAGCAAGAAGTTGCATGTTAGGACCGCCGTCGAATGACTTCCAAAAGATATACAGGGTAAGGGACACTTGGACAACAAGGTTCAACAAATGCCTCCGCCAGAGACTGTTGTCCTCGATGGCAAAAGCAGTGATGGTGTCTTGTCCACCAAGATGTATGAGGAGAAAGGGCGCCCAGAGAAAAAACAGGTGATGAGTGGAAACCTCTTGTCGTGTGATGAGGCCTAGGACATAAGCGGCTACCAAGTCTGCTCCCAAATAAGCTAGCCAGATTGATGACCTCAGTACACAGTTTCTGATACGCCGCCGGCGGCAAAGAAGAGAAAGAACTGTAGTGTGAAGCTAAAAAGCACTAGTAGTTGGATCTCCCACTCATTGAACAGCTGCACCAAGCTTTTCATTGCTAAGTGGTTTCCCCCTCTCATTGATGCCCTTGCCTAATATTGTTGTAATATAATACATATATCAGTGTGGATTAATAATAATAACAAATTTTCAACTTGCAAATAACACAGCAATTAAACCTTAAGAGTGCAAACAAAACCCACACGAAATCAACAATACAGAGTCGGGTCAAAAATACTACTCCCTTCGATCCATATTACTTGTCGATCAAACAGATGTATCTAGACGTATTCCAGTGCTAGATACATCTGTTTGAGCGACAAGTAATATGGATTAGAGGGAGTAATGATAATAACATAGAGGTATATCAATACATATGGGCGTAGTACTTAAATTATACTTCCTCTGTAAACAAATATAAGAGCGTTTAGATCACTATTTTACTGATCTAAACGCTCTCATATTTCTTTACAGAGGGAGTACTTATTTAACTAAAATTCTGCATGAAAGGTTCATTGGGATCCCTAGGAGATAAAATATACTGTTGTATTATCTTATCTATGATCATATAAGCGTGCTGTAAGAGAAGTCTTCAAAATTATTCATATACGAAGTTAGTACACACACTCTAATCCTATAACTAGAAGCACCATCAGAAAAATAATGTACGAGGCCATGCTAATGCACATATATAAACAACTAATTCAAGACATGTTGTCCAGAACTAGGAACAGTCATTGAATTTGGGTGAACTAATCAAAAAGAATTTGTGCATACCTTAGAATAGACGTACGGACGCTTTGATACAACTATACGTTGCAAGATTTCTCTATCTTCTTGTGGCATACCTTGTGAAAACTTGATTGAGCTCTGATATATAGAGCTAGCGCAAGACCATCCAGGTCTCTCTTTCTCTTTATTCCTTGCTTGTACAATGCCAAAGTAGCAAAAGAATACAGAAGCATTGGATTTGGGGGATACGTTTCTTGCAATCAGAGCAAAGGGTATAAACTAAAGATATATATGCTGTTCTTGGTTCATTTCTTCAGTTTTGAGGGATCTTAGTTGGAAAAAGTTGAAGGTCCTGGACTATCAGACTTTTCATCATTACCCTATTTTTGTCTCGTTTGTTTTACCCTGTAGCTACATTAAGCTGCATCATTTTAAAGATAATAGCCAGGTAACCCGTGCACCATAGATCATCGACAAGGCTGATGTCGATAGGCACAAGCTAGCTAATTGGCGACGTTGAACGAGCATTTGGAGACCATAAGATAGCTGTCGATCGGCTACAAGTCCTGGGTAAGGACATGCTTAGTGTAGCCTTACAAATTGATTTTAGTGAGACAATATAAAGACAATCGAAGAAACTATTTACTGAAGCTGTATGCATGCACACGCTACCTCATGTGCGCATCCTGAAGGCTATGGCGCACAAGCTGCACATGCATGTCTAAGCAAAATCACGGGGCATCGTTCGGGTAGTCCACAGGGGAAAGACACTTGAACCATCCTACAAAAATCATATAACACTGCAAAAATTTCAAAATAAACCATGATTAAACTTGAGGGAAGGATTTGGAAAAGAACAGCTTCCAGACGACATAGGCATGCCTTCCAATGAGGAAGGGATTCAAAGTATGTCACCTAGCCAGATGAAGACACATGACCCTTAAGGGAAAAATAGAGTAAATTTACATCCAAGATTTGCGGATGTCCTCTTTTGAGAGATAAAGCGAATTAATTTAGAGTCCGCTCTCTAAAAATGTGCGCAACACGACCTATGCACTTTGCTGTGATCACCATCATGGGAGGAGTGAAGTTTAATTTTTAATTCACACCCACTCAGTGCATTTAAGGACCATCCAAACTTAAAATTCAAGTGAGATTTCAAATTTGGCTACCCCAATAGCCAAAGTACATGCACTCTCAATATGAGATGCAAAATCAACTAAAATTTTAATTAAAAACCTCTCCTCCAATGAACATTCTCGCTTACAAGTAAAACAATACTACCAATTGTGAACTAGGTTCATTTTACTTGCAAAAAAAACTAGGTTCATATCTCCTTAACAGCCCATATAAGTTTTTTTTTTTGAAAGAACGCAGGAGAGCTGCGCATTTCATTAAGAGGAACGGCGAAAGAAAGGCCAACTGTACAGAACAGGAGGGGAAAAACCCAAAAAGAGAAGAAAGAAAAAATCGAGAGGGTACAAAGCAACTACTCTCGCGTCATCAAATGCCGACCTCCTGCCAGCGCCCAGGCAGTCCTCTCTCCGGAAGAGGATTGATGAAGGTGAAAGTTCAACATTCCGGAAGATGCGATCATTTCGCACTCGCCAAATCTCCCAGAGCATCAGCAACACCAAGGAGCGCACCCTCTTTGTCGTGGCCGGGGCGGCGGAGAGCTCGTTGAGCCACTCTTCGATGGTGGCATTTCGCCTCCATGACGCTGGCGAGAGAGCCGGATGGCTGAAACAGCCAATATAAGTGAGATGTGCAATACATGCCACATTTTAGCGGAGTCCATGAGTGCGTCAAGACTTGGCCTCAGTCAAACACACAGTAGTAAACCGTATAAGGGATCCTCTGCAGTTGCACACACAGCAGGATGCATGGTCGCTGCCGTGTGGATGTGACCTCACGTGTCAAGCCACGATATGCAAACCTTTGAAACTCAAACCTAAAGTGAACACTTACTCTTACAATCACTTCCTACTTAATCGGTCAAACTGGTCCACTCAAGTCAAAACTGGAAAAGGGAGGACAGATTAGGGTGAGTCGGTCCCAATTAAACCTGCCATCATATGGGTCTAACACTTAAATTACGTTTCCAAATTCTGCATGAAAGGCTGATTGGAATCGCTAGGAGATAAAGTATATTGTTGTATTATCTTATCTATGGTCATATAAGCAGGGTGTCAGCGAAGTATCGAAATTTATTCTTCCACAGAAGTTAGTACATACTACTTTTCATACTCTAGTTATATAACTAGAAGCACCGCGAGAAGAAGAATGTAAAGAGTTCGTGCTAGTGCACATCTAGAAACAGCGAATCCAAGATATGTTGTCCATCTAGGAACACAGTCATGGAATACAGATAAGCTAATCAAAGGAATGTGTGCATACCTCAGAAAAGATGGGGGCTTTGAGACAACTACACTTTGCAAGATTTCTCTATCTTATAGTGGCATACCTTGTCAAAACTTAATTGTGTTCTGATATATAGAGATAGCTAGAGCATCAAGGTCTGTCCCTCTTTATTGTTTTCTTGTACCATGCCAAAGTAGCAGAAGAGTAAAGAAGCACTGAATCTGGAGGATACGTTCCTTGCAATCAGAGCAAAGAACATAAACAAAAGATAGATTTGCTTTTCTTGGTTCACTGCTTTAGTTTTGAGCGATCTTAGTGAATCAAGTTGAAGGTCCTGGACTATATGACTGTTTAACATTACCTTATTTTGGACTCGTTGTTTATACTGTAGCTACGTTAAGCCACACCATTTTGAAGGTACTAGCCATGTAACACATGCACCGCAGGTCATTGAGGTTGACGTTAGGCACAAGCTAGCTAATAGGCGAACTTGAAGGCGCATTTGGAGACCATAAGATAGCTGTTACCGAAAAAGGGTTTCCCCCTGCTTTGTATACAAAGCAACCAACCGAACCATACAGGAATAGGGCCCAGTTCTTTTGCCAGAATCTCAGGATTCTCCCAGAATCCAACTCCTACCCAGCTTTTCCCAGACTCTTTGAGTCCCATTTGTTTTACAATCCTAGCTAATTAGATCCTAACTAGATAGGACTGTAAAATAAATGAGGCCCAAAGATTCTGAAAGAAGCTGGATAGGAGTCGGATTCTGGGAGAATCCCCATATTCTGGCAAAAGAACTGGGCCTAGGTGCTAGGGCGGAAGCATCACAGTCACGCCCAAAAGAAACGACAGAGAAAGAGCAAAAGAAATAAATGCCGACAATGGCGGATCAACAAAAACGAAGAAGCCTCGCGATTGCTGCGCCCACCGGGATCTTCCACTAGGCCCCAAGACTCTGAAGCGCGAGCACCTATCAACACCTCCAAGAAGGATCGCGACGATGACGACGCTCCTGCCAAGGGTTTTCCCCAGTACATGACGAGGCGAAAGGAAGGGTAGCCCCCGACACCCTCCCGGAAGGTCAGGTGGCACCCACAGGCGCCACCGCCGGTGTCGGCCACGCCGACAGGGGTTTCCCTCGATCCCAACCCGCACCTCGGGCACTCCGGATCCAGCCACCAAACCAACCACCACCCTGCGCAACCGCGGTCATGAGGCCCCCATGCCGTCTCACCACGGCACCGCGAAGTGAGGACAGCGCGGCGAAGAATCAGAGCCGGGACTAGGGCATCAGCACCGTCGGCACGCGGGAGGACCCCACCTCCACCGTCCGCGACGGTAGCCGTCCAGACGCAATAGCAGGAGCACACCAGGCCCGTGGGCCCACAGGCCCGGCCGAGCCCTCATGGGTCCGTAAAGCTCCCGTCCTCGCGCGGCTGCCGGCACGCCGTCGACGCCGACGCCCCATATCCGAGCCGCTCCTCCTCCTCACCGCGCCGCAGATAACGAGGCCACGCTGGGGGGCCGGCCCGCTAGGACCCAGATGGGGCCTGCCGGGCCCAGATCTGGGTCGGGTTCATGACGTCAGCCACCCGGCACCACCACATCGCCCCGCCGCCAAGGAGCGGCGCCGACACCACGCCTGCCGACGGCCGCCGCCGCCGGGCCGCCGGACCGCAGCCAAGCCGGGCTGCACCGCCGCCGCCTCCCTGCCCCGGGAAGGGAGCACGCGTGCGCGGGGACGAGAAGGCCCGCCGCCGCTGGTACCACCCGGGCCAGCACCGGCGGCGGTGGGGGAGACGGGGGAGGAGGGGGCCCGCTAGAGAGGATCTCGAGCTCCGCCCCGGCCACCCCCCGGGGAGGCGGCGCGAGGAGCATCTGGACGGGGGAAGGGAGAGGGAGGAAGGGGACAGAGGCGGGGCGCGAGGCCGGCGGCGACGGGAGGGCCGGCGGCGGCATGAGGGGAATGGGCGGAACCCTAGCTACCTGGTCGCCGGAGCGGGAGGTTCTCTCTCTATCAAAGGGTAACTGTTAGTCATAGGCCACTGCAATAAGATAGCCACTACTAGAAAAAGGCATGCTAGTGGCGCACCAGTTTTGCCTTCTAATGGCGCATTACTGGTGCGCCACTCGCATCACGCCATTAGAATTAAATTCTAATGGCGCACGCCTGGTGCGCCATTAGTATTTGGTGTTCTAATGGCGCACCACGTAGTGCGCCATTAGTATAGCCTGCAGTGCGTCATTAGAATGCCTCCCAGGGGGCCATATGTACCCATGTGCTTTGGCATTCTAATGGCGCACCAGTGGGTGATGCGCCATTAGTGTGATTATCACAGTGCGCCATTAGTGTCTTGTGTGGTGCGCCATTAGTATGAATATTAGGGATTTTTTTCATTTCTGATATTTTCACAGGTTACAAAATATTAGAGATAACATACAACACAGATCTGCTTAGCTTACATACAGGGGGCCATATGTAACGATGTTACCTGCGTCCACCAGATCATATCCAACACACAAGTTTCATCATATATACATACATAGCCAACACATAGTTCCATCGTTACATATTACAAAAGTTTCACAATGTTCATTCAACACCGTTATCCATCAATTCATAAAAGTTTCACATTGATACAAAATAAAAACACAAATGGAAAAGAAGCACTCCATCCATGCAAGCTTCCGTGAATTAAATCAAATCTGCAAAATGATAAACAAGAAGTTAGAAGAAGAAGAAGAAGAAGAAGAAGAAGAAGAGAAGAAGACTAGAAGAAGAATAATAAGAAGAATAAGAAGAAGACTATAAGCTCATTATGTAAACTTGATCATTTTGTGCTAACATAAGTAATTTTGGAGCTAACCTATAGGAAACTAAGCATATAAGCTCTAAGTTAGCATATTAGAGCCAACTTAGGTAAAATGAAGCTAACCTATGTCATTTTGGATAAGAAGAAGAATAAGAAGAAGACTATAAGCTTATTATGTAAACTTGATCATTTTGTGCTAACATAAGT
>NC_057803.1:604338092-604341246 GCF_018294505.1 Triticum aestivum
ATTGTTCTTCTCCTTCTCCTTCCTCAGCCTGATGCACCAAGAGCGGCGAGGCGGTGGAGGCAGCTGTGGGGTGTAGTCTTCTACCACAATTGGCGTGGTCATGTCGCCCAGCTGTGGGATCGCCGGCGCTTCCACCGGTGCGTGGTAATTGTCAGGAACCACCACCATCGCGAGGCCGCCCTCAGCCACCACCATCTCTTGTCCATGGTCAGCCACCACCATCTCTTGTCCATGATCAGCCACCACCATCTCTTGCCCATGGTCAGCCACCACCATCTCTTGCACCTGGTCAGCCACCGCCATCTCTTGCCCTTGGTCAGCCACCACCAGCGCTAGGTCATCCTCAGCCTGATGCCCATCGTCATCCTGCAGCTCCTCATCCCCACTCTGCTCCTATTCTCCCCCACTCCAGTCCGGATCATCCTTCTTGTTGTCTTTGCTGCTGCCAGAATCGCTGCTGCTTTCGCTAAGGCCAGGATCGCTGTTGCTTTTGCTACAGCCATAATCGTTGCTGCTTTGGCTGTAGCCAGTGTCGCTGCTGCTGCTCACATTGCCTGTCCAAATGCAACAATGACCGTTAACAATCGATGTGAGACAAAGCCAAATGTAGAGGAATAAGAAGAGGCAGAACGCACTGGCATCTTCGTCGTCAGCGTAGCGCATGCGACACATAGTCGCGTTGAAAACCTTCACGATGAGCATTGTGGCGTCATCATCGTACCTGAAGAGAAGAAAGTACCCGGTCCGCAGGTCGTAGGCACTGTAGAACTTCTCCCAGCCACGGCACATGTACATGTGGCCCTCCTCGATCACCAACTCCACGTCCCACAGCCTGCTAACCCCGCTGCCGGCCTGTCGGAGCTTCACATTATCTGGCGGATCTTCACCCAGCATCTTCATAAAAGCGTCAGGCAGCCTCTGCAATTTGGGAGAAGGAGTGATGTAGCAAACAACAGAGTTATCATAATGAGATGAGTGAAGGGGAGATCTCTCGTTTTATATACCTGCCTCGTGGCTGATACTGAAGAAGAAAGTATGATAGTGAAGAACTCGAAAGCATCCAACTCGTACTCCGGTGAGGCAGAGCGGCGGTGGCTGCTTCCCCCATCTCTGATAAGCAGTAGAAGAGACCAATTAGTACCCTTACACGTCCAAGGGAACAAATTCCCTAGGTGAGTGAGAAGAGAACATTTAGGGTTTATCGATGCCGAGGCACCCAAGGTTGGGCCTAATCACTTGGCACTAATCACTTGGCTCTATTGCCACCTATGCAGCAAGAATGGTGGGGCAGTTAATCCTACTTAACTAAGTACTAAGATGCTCCGGCGCATGCATTAGTCGCAAGTACCCCATATGTCCTATTTTTAGCAAAGTCATGCTAAAATTCACGGAAAATTTCAGCATGACCTTTGCTGAAAATAGGACATATGGAGTACCTGAATTTGCCGGAACGGAAGTTAATCGACATTCCCGCAAACTCAAGGGCCTCTCGGGGTACCTGCAAATTCATCACGACATAATGGTCGGAGAAAAAACCCAGCAAACTAGCAAGATGATCATCATCTTTGCAAGTCATTACTTGTCAAATACAGAAGAAGGAACAATTTATTTGTGACATAGTTGGCCCATACAGAAGAAGCAACACCCTGCACTAGCCTAAAAACAAGTGAAGTTTCACCCATATAAGAACAACTTTATAAAATCAGAGAAGTTGCTATGTTTTTTCTACTGCTAGGAAAAACATCACTCATTGGAAATGAAAATCTCAGTACCAGCATTTTGAACTTTGAAATGAAATACAGTAGTAGTATTAGTAGTATATGGAGTAGTATCTTGTCTAGTAGTAGTATTAGTTGTATATGGAGTAGCAAGTTTTGCCTCAGAGACAGCAAAAGCTATGTTTTTTCTCAATTCAGATAGCTAAGTGGAAAACCACGTCAAGTTCTGATAATCCATCTAATCTAATGAAATCTAAACTCAACCTGATCATGGTTCATGCCCTCAGACACATCAGCACCTCAAGAATGCCATGAGAAAAATGAAAAGGACCAAGACAATCACCACACAAGTGATGAAAGCACTAGCGAATCATGTTAAAGCTAACCTCTACTTTTGACCCTCAACTATAACAACCGCATGCAGTACAGAGAAGTGTTGATGCAGGCATCAAACATTATAATGGCTGAATTTGATCTACTCCAATAATTTTCTCAAGTTACATGATTAACAAGATTGGGCTTAGCAGTAATATTCTGAGAAAATATTTTCTTGAAGCCTGAACAACTGGCTTTCCTTTTTAAAAACAGAACCAAAACCATGACACAATCACTTGACAACATCTATTGACTACATTAGATGGATAAATTCCATATGTTGTGGAAGACCACCCTCAAGCAGACTGCTTATGACCATGGCTCCTAAATGGATAAGCATTTGGCGAGAAGACATTGTGGACAACAATATTCAGAAGCATACCTTAAGTAATATTCTTAACTATATCATGATAGCTTGACATGTTCTAGAACATGCTTATAATAATTCAATAAGTTAAATGCTTCCATGTGGATGCAAGCATCGAGCAATAAAGTAGAAGGATCAAATTGTATCCAGATGCTCCAAATTAGTCATAAGCATGGAAGACTTTGTCCAGATTATTCACTATTCATGTTGTGTATTACAGAACCATCGGAATACAGTTGTACTGCAAATACATCGAGCACTCAGGTTATATTTCACCTAACCGTATTTGAAACAGAACACACACACTAGCCCGACTGGTTAGCACGCAGCACACACACTAGGAGGTCTTGGGTTTGATTCCCAGGCTCCCAAATTTTTGTTTAAATCATAACTAAATATCCAGAGCTCCAAATTTGACAAACTTTATATGCTTTTGGGAGTAACATATATGTTTTTATTATTATTTTTTGTTGCTATTTTTAAATATATATTTTTATAAAAATGGTAATAATTTTTTTATAAAAACAGTAATAATTTTTTTTATAAAAACAGTAATAATTTTTTATGAATATGAAAAAATATCATCAAATTTGTTATTTGAAAATATCATCAAATGGGGGTGCTCGGCGGCGGTGGAGCGGGCCGGAGAGGGTGCGGTGGGTCGGCGGCGGCGGTGGAGCGGGGGAGGGTCCGG